>NC_085875.1:2495877-2508377 GCF_034702125.1 Engraulis encrasicolus | reverse complement strand
CAGTTAGCACTGTTAGCAGCAGCAGCATGCAGGTGCTGCATCATATGGTGTTTGTGGGGGTGCCTATCAAATCTGGGGTGCATTTATCAAAAGAGAAGTGGTTAGCCTGTTAGCAACTTTGGTAGTTGCCAATGGGAAAATGCATGGGAAACAACAAAGTAGCTAATGTAGTAAGCAACTCTGGTTTTGAGAAATGCACCCCTTATCCTGTTAGCAAGTCCCACTTAGCAAGATAAAGTATTGTTCACTTAGCCTGGATACATAAATATGAGTATGGGCAATGAATACTACTTGGCCAAGCTTTCACAGTACCACGTCACCACAGTACCACACAAGACCATGGAATACACAAGCAGAGGCCTAATTTCTACTAGGGGTGGCACGGTTCACACAATTCACAGTTTGGTCCAAGTCACTGTATCAAAGTCCCAGTTTTCGATTCTTTACAGTTCTTGTTTTTCTGTACTATTCTTGACAAAGTAAATCTCATTAGAGCTGCTTTACTGTAAGTTACGTTTGAGTACACAGGTGGACATACTGTCAGAAGCTTGACATTCTTCTTGTCCTTTCAGATTGGCCATGCCGACTGGGCCAAATTGTCCAGGAAACCGCTGTCATTACATTACACTTAGTGGATGTATTTATCCAAAGTGGCTTACAGTTATTTACAGGATATGGGTTACAGTCCCTGGAGCAGTAGGGTGTTAGGTGCCTTGCTCAAGGGCACTTCAGCCATGGATTGAAGTGTAGGCAGAGGTCAGGGTGGGATTCGAACCTGTACCCCCCGATTGAAAGATGCGCTGGTGTAGCCATCTGTAGGTTTGTGGGTGGGTCAGAGCCTGTCTCTTTGGTGTAGTGGTCAGAGCCCCAGTATGGTACCCCCGGAAGGTCTGGGTTTGAGTCCTAGCAGGGTAACTCTACACCTCTTTGCTACATATATGGTGTCAGAAGTGGGATGATCAGCCATGAGATCATCAGAGGCCCACCCAGGATGGATAACCCTGGTGTGAAGGACCCCAGTACTGGTAGTGGGCCATCCTGGAATGGAGGAAGTATGGTAACACTTTATTTTAGGGATACATCTATTCGCACTAATACATACAATGTTCCTGTATAAGTAACTTGTAAGGCATGTACAAAATGAAAAAAATCAAACATTTGTTTGGCATGTATTTGCAAATGTCTTGTTCATGCACAATAAGGCCTTAGCGTTTGCTTAGTTACTTATGCAGGCATTAACATTGTATGTATTAGTGCTAATAGATGTATCCCTAAAATAAAGTGTTACCGGAAGTACCGTGGGTGGTACGTGAGGGACACCAACAGTGTGTGAACTGTGAAGTGAACAGGTCTGTTTCCTGAAGGGAAAGGCAGTGTGATGGGTGTGATCTAACCAGAGATTCTTTAAGTATATAGAGATATGCCAACATAATAGGTTTCTATGGGCACCTAACGTGACCAGGTTCCGGTCTGCCTAAAGGGGCGTGTCATAATGCTCCTAGCATTGAATAGAGCAGTCCTCAGGTCTGCCTAGGTCTGCCTAAAGGGGGATTCCCCCCCCAATAATAGAACCCGGAGACAATGGGCCAATGGAAGGTCTCTCTCTCTACTCTCTCTGATCTAACTCTCGCACCAACGAGCCTGGCCCTTTGCTGTAGGCTTCAGAACCCCAGTTTGGTTCGAGTCCCGGTGGAACAGCTCTACTCCTCTTCGCTACACTGCCCTACAATCTAAGAACGCAGTAACTCTGAAAACGGCAAACTGAGAAAAAAGGCTTCAAAGTTTCCCGTATGGCGCGACAACTGTGTTGTCGGTAAATTGGTGGTGACACTTCCTGGTAATGCTTGTTTAGGATAGAAATTTAATGCACACAAAAAAACCCAAAAAAACAACATTTATGTGTCTTTTTGCCACAAAAAAACGAGTTACTGCGTTCTTGGCTGGTATTACTGCCACAAAATGGAGTTACTGCAGGAGTTACTGCGTTCTTGGCTAGTATTACTGTCTACTCCCAAACCAGTTCCATTGGAACATGCAGCAATAACTCGCCGACTTTCTGCGTTTTTGTTTTGTACGACATAACCTTACAATACAACAAGCAGTAACTTTTTTGGGTCATTTTTGCACTTTCAAAATGAGTTTTCTCCAAAACGGGACGGTGTTGGACCACCATTTTTTGACACAAGACAAATGAGGTAGTTTAAAACCCATTTCCGATATAAAGAATTTTTCGACCATTTTGAGTTACTGCGTTCTTGTTTTGCACGGCAGTACAGTACCGCATTACTACCATATTATGGGATGGTCAAGGCAGCCGTGGGGCAAGTGGTTAAGGAGGATATAGGCTTTAGATCAGAGGGCTGCATGTTCGAATCCCACCCTTCCACTCCCTACCAAACTCCATGGCTCTTGAGCAAGGCACCTAACCTCACACCGCTCCAGGGACTGTAACCAACACGCTGTACTGTAATTACTTAAGTTGCTTTGTATAAAAGTGTCAGCTATGTGCAAGTCAAGTTGGTTTTATTGTCAATTCCTTTACATGCACTGGTGATATAAAGAATTTGAAATTGAATTGAATTTGACATTTGAAATGTGTAATGTAATAATGGTCACAATGGAAGATGTGCTCTCTATTTAAATCAAGTACTGATATGCATTCTGTGTGATTGGTTATTGGTTATTGGGAATCAGGACAATGGGTCAAAACACTTTTTTGCAGCATGAGGATCCACACGAATAAACTTAAAACTGAAACCAACAAAAGACAGCAGTCACATGTGCTGATCTGGAGCTGGTAGGCCTATGCACCATGCAGCCTTTCCAGTGGTTAAACAGCTCATTTTGACAACCAATGCTGTCTAAACATGAAATACTTTATGCCATTCTAAATAGTTACAATAGTTAATAACAATTACACTGACCTGTCTCGTGGTCACTGAGTCAAAGCATAATAGCTACAGTAAGAATAATAGAAAAATGTATTCTTCTTTCTCTTGTTAAGACCATTCATCTATTTATCCGTCCCCACCACTCTTCTTTTCCCCTCATTCGCTTTAATTTTTTCCTCCTTTTCACACACAACTTCCTCCTCCCCTTCCTCCTCCTCCTCTCCCTCCTCCTCCCTCCTCCTCCTCCTCCTCCTCCTCCTCCTCCTCCTCCTCTTCCTCCCCCTCTCCTCACCCTGCACCTCTATACTGGCATGTTAAACCCACTTAATGAATTCTGCCCATATGTCCGGAGCATCTGCCCGGGCGCCCCCTCCCCCGCCCCCTCCCGCGCCCCCTGCTGAGCTGTGAAGTGCCCATCCATGTACAGACAACCTCTAGCTGTCTCTCCCCGCCTCGGGACGGCACAGGATGGGATGGGGATGGGGATGGGCCAGCCTGCCTTAGTGAGATGGGGCCGGGGATGGAGATGGAGATGGAGATGGAGATGGGGAAGGGGCCGGGGATGGGGCTGGGGATGGAGATGGAGATGGAGATGGGGAAGGGGCCGGGGATGGAGATGGGGCCGGGGATGGGGCAGTCGGCCTTACTGGGACGGGGACGGCCTTACTGGGCACAGGATGGGATGGGGCTGGGAATGGGGCGGCCGGCCTTACTGGGATGGGGATGGGGACGGGGACAGCACAGGATGGGATGGGGATGGGGCGGCCCATCCATGTACAGACAACCTCAAGCTGTCTCTGCTGCCCGCCTCTAGCTGTCTCTGCCTCGGTACGGCACAGGATGGGATGGGGCTGGGAATGGGGCGGCCGGCCTTACTGGGACGGGGTTATAGATGGAGATGGGGACAGCCCAGAATGGGGCTTGGCTGGGGATGGGACTGGGGACGGCACATGATGGGGATGGGGCGGCCTGCCTTACTGGGATGGGGATGGGGACGGGGACGGGGATGGGGACGGCACAGAATGGGGATGGGGATGGGGTGGCCAGCCTTATTGGGATGGGATGGGATGGAGATGAGTATGGGGCTGGGATGGGGATGGAGATGGAGATGGAGATGGGGATGGTGATGGGGCTAGGGCTGGGGCGGCCTTCCTTACTTACCATCTATCCATCCCTCACCCTGCATCCCTCCGCTGGCTCTAGACTACAGTTTTTCTGTCTTTCTTTTCTTTCTTTTTCTTACTTTTTGTCTGCCATGTGATGGGTGAGAGAAAAAGTCTGATGGTGGGTACTGACGGCTGGCAGAGCTGGACTAGACGGGACTCGGCTGGGTTGGGACCGCAGCTAGATGGCTAGCTGGCATAGACCTCATGGTATTAGTGGGGATTACT
This sequence comes from Engraulis encrasicolus, assembly GCF_034702125.1. Lineage (NCBI taxonomy): Eukaryota > Metazoa > Chordata > Actinopteri > Clupeiformes > Engraulidae > Engraulis > Engraulis encrasicolus. The sequence goes on along the minus strand of NC_085875.1, from coordinate 2,504,095 downwards.
GGGAGGGAGGGAGAGGAGAGGAGCGGAGAGGAGAGGAGAGAGGGAGAGGAGCGGAGAGGAGAGGAGAAGAGGAGAGGAGATGAGGGGAGAGGAGAGGAGAGGAGAGGAGGGGAGAGGGAGAGGAGAGAAGAGGAGAGGAGATGAGAGGAGAGGAGAGGAGAGGAGAGGAGAGGAGAGGAGAGGAGAGGAGATGAGGGGAGAGTAGAGGAGAGGAGAGGAGAGGAGAGGAGAGGAGAGGAGATGAGGGGAGAGGAGAGGAGATGAGGGGAGAGGAGAGGAGAGGAGAGGAGAGGAGAGGAGAGGAGAGACTTCTCTGGCCACTTGTGCTTGGCATGTGCTGATGCCCATCTTCTGAAAGTGACCTTCCTTCTATTCCCCACTCAGTTTTATGCATAGCAGACGTTTCTGTTTAATGTTACAGTCTTACAGCGTATACTGCAGTATAGCCCTTCCACAGTTAGTAGTTTGATTCCTAATTTTGGAATTTAATTCCTAATGTCCAATAGCCTCTTTTCCACCGCCGTTTTTCTGGTACGCCTACAGCTCGACACAGCATGATTCAGTCACCACTTCTTGCTCTACGATTGAGCTTTGTCGTGCCTATTCGAAAAGCAAAAAGTGGCGGCCGAGTCAGGCTTTGTCGAGCTGTAGGCCTACCAGAAAACCGGCAGTGGAAAAGAGGGATAAGAAGCACTTAGCCCCTTTTCTGAGCTGTCACCAATGCAGTAGAGGTCCTCATTGGTTTTGTGGTGGTGCTGCTGCTGTCTCCGTTATTTTGGCTGATTTGGATTTTGTCTCAACTGGCTTTAGAATGGCCGTCTATGGGCAGGCTCATCCATATCTGTTCCACCCCAAACATTTGTTTTCAAAAGTGTAAGTTACATCTCTCCAAGTGGTTATGGTGTCGTTGTTGTTGTATGCGGTTCACCGGCATTTCCTATTTTTGTCTAGTATGTGTTTTATATTATTAATTTAAAAAAGGGCATGTTATGTAATATTGGAAATGGAATGGGTCATCTTATGGGGATACACAGTAAAAAGGCAGTGTCAATTTAACACTTTCAATTTAACATCTTCAAGAGTGTATTTGGTCCCAAAGCACTCTTTACGAGTTGAATTAACACTGAATTTGTATTGTGTATAATAAAACTTAAATTGGTACAGTGATGTAAGGGCTAAGACATCTGTCTGGTTCCACCAAACATTTCCTTGAAAAGCAGAAAAGGTATGAAACCTTTCTTACAGAGGCCTTTACTACAAAGTTGGTTCAGGAGTAAACCAGGTTAAGTTAAGTGGTAAATCATCTAATAGAAGAGCCTGGAGTCCTCATTTTCTAAGAGCATGAGGACTCCAGGCTCTTCTATTAGATGATTTACCCCTTAACTTAACCTGGTTTACTCCAGAACCAGGGGTGAGTTTCTCAAAAGAGAAGTTGTTAGCCTGTTAGCAGCTTCGGTAGTTGCCAATGGGAAAATGCATTGAAAACAACAAAGTAGCTAATGTAGTAAGCAACAGCTTTGTAGTATAGGCCCCAAGATGTCCGATGATTGGCAGAGATTAACCTATTAAAGTTATTACAAAGAATCACTACATCTTAATATCAATAAATTGAACTGCTGCTGCTGCGTGCATCAGTGCCAGACTGCCGGTGTATCAGTGAGCGAGCTGGTTTGATAACCAATACTTTGAACAAGGAAAAAACAAATTCTCTCTCTCTCTCTTTCTCAGTCTCTCTCGACACCTCACCCCTGATGCTGCATCTGTTCTTTTAGCAGTCTATACATCTCTCTCCCCCCTCCTCTCTCTCTCTCTCTCTCTCTCTCTGTCTGTCACCCTCTCTCTCTCTCTCTCTCTCTCTCTCTCTCTCTCTCTCTCTGTCTCATTTCAGGGGGTTTGAAGTGCCTCTAGAGTCATGTATGTAGTGAATGAGTAGGCCTACAAAGGAGTCAATTATCTGGCCTCTAATATGGGATTATGCTGAGGACGTCAGGGAGGCATCATGTACGCTGGGGAATAATCTCATATCAAGAGCTCAGAAATGACGCTCAGCATGTTTACTGTTTACTGTTTATGACCTGACCTGAGTATTCAGTACTGGGAATGCTTACAAGTTAACCTCTACCCTAGTCTGTTTGTGTTTATTCACGTGTGTGTGTGTGTGTGTGTGTGTGTGTGTGTGTGTGTGTGTGTGTGTGTGTGTGTGTGTGTGTGTGTGTGTGTGTGTGTGTGTGTGTGTGTGTGTGTGTGTGAGAGAGAGAGACAAAGACAGAGAGAGAGAGAGAGAGAGAGAGAGAGAGAGAGAGAGAGAAAGTGACAGACAGAGAGAGAGAGACAGAGAGAGAGAGAGAGAGAGAGAGAGAGAGAGAGAGAGAGAGAGAGAGAGGTGAAAGGGAATGAGACTGACACATGACATACCTACACATGCATACACTACACAATACCTTGGTCAAAACAGCAAACGAAAACAAAAGGAGCCAACAAATGTCTGGACTAAGAGTACACCATAACCTGCAAAGAAAACACACACACGCACACGCACACGCACACACACACACACACACACACACACACACACACACACACACACACACACACACACACACAAAAACGCCACGACATCTTGACCACACTGTTTTAGAGAGTATGTCTGCTGTTGCCCAGTCTTGCATTTTATATGTCTTGCACTTTACATGGGTATTGTATAAGTACTCTAGGTGTAATGTATGTACGGTATACTATGTCTAATTATCTATGTCCACACCTAGAGTCTAGAGTCTATGTCTGTCTGCACGGAAAGTAAGAAATGTAATTTCATTTTTTGTATGACCAGCGTATGTAAAGAAATTGACAATAAAACTGACTTGACTTGACTTGAGAGAGATGTTCTGGGTCTTCATACTGCGGGAGACATCCGCCACTAGAGGGCAGTGTCTGTCTGCTAGAGCAGAGGTGCACGACTCACACTCACACTCAAACTCACAGGGGGCCCAGATCAACGTCTGCAATGAAGTTGTGTGCCGAACTCAATATATATATATATATATATATATATATATATATATATTGAAGCATTTACTAAAATTGTGCATGTCAAAGGCTAATTTCTAAAACACTCGACTTATTTCCATCATATATGATAGTTCAAATATGCCTGCACACACAGTATTCACAGTAGCTACAGAGTTCTGTGTTTAGGTTATGTTACTATACATTAAAGGTACATGTGGGCCAACTGTAATAAATATTTGACATTATCTATTTCTGATATATTGCTAAAGGGGTATATATACCCCTTATATACTGTATATGATGTATTTGTCAGCTCTAAATGCTGGATTTGTTAGTCTTTATTTTTAAAACAAGTTTAATAGATAACACTTTATTTTATGGTTTACGTGTTAGACATGAATATGCAGCTGCCTGTATAAATGACATAAGACATGTCTCAATCCTTTGTTAGGTGTGTAGTCAAAAAATTCTTGTTCACTGCCAATAATCCCATTATTATTCATATAATCGAATAATAAGGCCAAAGGAACTTAAAGTCACTAGTTGGCCTACAGGCAGTAATCAAGCATGTATGTTCAATACTTTGTTTTAACCAATACACCATTTAGAAACATATAAACATATCATAGCTGTTTTTCATTATCATATCTGTTTTCTTTTTCAGATGCAGAGACTAATATTTTTTCCACCTCATCCGCTCTCATTTGAGAGTTAGAGAGAATATGCAATTGTCTGCCAGTGTTATTATGGAGTTAATGCTCTGTAAGAATAGAGGAAATGCTGTTTTCATGCTTGTTTGGAATTCAGTAATAATTATTTGGGGAATTAAACAAACAAAAAAAACAAAACCATATTGCAGCTCCTGCAGCAAAGCAACCAAGTCCAGCCGCTGCTTTAAATACCTGCTTATTTTGGCAAGTTATTACGCAGCCATATTGCTGCAGCATCTTGACGCCCGAAGCCATGCAACTGTAGAAACAGCTGTATCGCTCCACTCCTCGTCAACTAAACTCCTCGTAACGCTAATAGAAGGTCAAACTGTGCAGTCAAAGGTAATGCTGCCCCTCCCCCTCCCTATTCGCCTCCCCCTTCGCCTCTGCCTCCGCCTCCACCCCTGTCCAATACCCTCAGGGCGAAGTGGCCATAAACACCCACTCACATCACAACACAACAGACCACCGCCAGGGACGGATTAGCACTCCATGGGCCCCTGGGCCCTGACGTGAAGAAAGCCCCCCTCTCATGGGTGTTGCAAGTTTACAAACTAATTCAAGGTTTTAGGCCGGAGCTGAGAGTCTATTGTTGTTGTTGGAAGTTTGGGGCCATATCCGCAGAGAAAGTATATGAAAATACAGTTAATAAAAGTGCGATTTTAACGCTGTATGAGAAAGGAAATACAGAAACTTGGGTCTCAGGGCCCTCTTGACTCTTGGGGCCCCTGGGACTGGGCCCGGTAGGCCCGTACGGTAGTCTACCCTTCACCAGAGCGGAGCGGAGGAGAGCAGAGCAGAGGGGAGCAGAGCGGAGCGGAGGAGAGCAGAGGGGAGCAGAGGAGAGGAGAGGAGAGGAGAGGAGAGGAGAGGGGAGAAGAGGAGAGGGGAGCAGAGGGGAGCAGAGGGGAGCAGAGCGGAGCGGAGGAGAGGAGAGGGGAGCAGAGGAGAGGAGATGAGAGGGGAGCAGAGGAGAACAGAAGAGAGCAGAGCAGAGGAGAGGGGAGGAGAGCAGAGGGGAGCAGAGGGGAGCAGGGCAGGGCAGAGGAGAGGAGAGGAGAGGAGAGGAGAGGAGAGGAGAGGAGAGGAGAGCAGAGGGGAGGAGAGGAGAGGAGAGCAGAGGGGAGGAGAGCAGAGGGGAGTAGAGGAGAGGGGAGGAGAGGAGAGGAGAGGAGAGGAGAGGAGAGGAGAGGAGAGGAGAGGAGAGGGGAGGGGAGTAGAGGAGAGGAGAGGAGAGGGGAGGGGAGTAGAGGTGGAGGAGAGCAGAGGGGAGGGGAGCAGAGCGGAGCGGAGGAGAGCAGAGGGGAGTAGAGGGGAGGAGAGGAGAGGAGAAGGGAGCAGAGGAGAGGGGAGCAGAGGAGAGGAGAGGAGAGGAGAGGGGAGCAGAGGGGAGGAGAGGAGAGGAGAGGAGAGGAGAGGAGAGGAGAGGGGAGCAGAGGGGAGCAGAGGAGAGGAGAGGGGAGCAGAGGAGAGCAACCCTCCCTGGTGCCTTACGGAGCGTGAGATGAACAGATGTTGCTGCTCCATAAGGACACGTACTGCAACCTCTTCTCAACATCCCCCAATATCCCCCACCACCCCCACATATTCCCCCAGCAACCCCCAACATCCCCCCACTGTCCCCCCATATCCCCCAGCGTCCCCCCATATTCCCTCAGCACCCCCCATCCCCCATATCCCACACAACCCCCCAAACTCCCCCAATATTCTCCCAATAGTTGGCACTGTAGTCTCTCCTGAACATCCCTCAATAATCCCCCAATATTCCCCAAACATCCCCCGATATTCTCCCAATATTCCCCCAATAGTTTGTACTGTACCCTCTTCCCCACACATCCCCGATATCCCCCCACGTCCCCCATATTCCCCCAGCAACCCCCAACATCCCCCCACTGTCCCCCCAATAATCCCCCACCGTCCCCCCATATTCCCCCAGCATCAGCACCCCCCAATAATTCCCCAAACTCCCCCAATATTCTTCCAATAGTTGGCACTGTAGTCTCTCCCTAACATCCCTCAATAATAACGCAAATGTTAGTTAGAGGGCCTTGGTATGATGCAGATACAGATGACCTCATTTGTGAAATCAAAATGTGTCGGTCACGCTCTGTCCATTACCGGTGTGTTATGTTGACTTGGCCCTGCCGTGGCCAACCGGTAGGGCACTATAGGCTACCATGCGGCTGAACCTGGTTCGATTCCCAAGTTCGAGTCCTTTGCCGACCCCTCCCTGTCTCTCTTTCCATTCGCTGCCTGTCCACCTCTCACACTGTCCTGTTGAGTACAGTTGAAAAAGACCAAAAAAATAAAAAAATAAATAAAGAATAAAATAAATAAATAAAATAAAAAAGTGACTCGATAAACTACTACACAAAACCCCTATCAGCTACCATGACATGAGCCCCAGAGATCAGCGGGATGTTCAGAGCTAAAGAACAGAAAATGTAATAATTAAGTGCATGTATAGAATCAACAATCAATATGGAGAGTATTAAATATTATTCAAAGACATACAGGCCTAGTTGAAGACACATAGATTGAAAAAAAACAGGGGGTTGAAATACTGCCATATTAATATTGCTAAAGGGAAAATTAAAGAGGTGGAAGGCTACCCCTCTTAACATCCACTATCCCCCCAATTATGAGGCTATAATTCACCTCCTGTTTGGACCCCCTCGTCAGGCTATGATGCATGACATTGGCATAATACAGGACAATTAAGGAGGAAATAATAACAGCCACCTTGATTAAAACAGGCATGCGCAAAAGTCACATAAACTAAAATAGTCATTGGTTGACAGCTTACTAAACTGGCATTTAGGCAATAGAATTTTTTTTTTTAACACTCAAATATGTTTTGCTTAAATTATAAGAGGCAATTTTAGTGATCCAGCCAATTGTATTTTGAAACTTCTCTTTCTGGGGGGCTATGTGGCGCAGTGCGCTAAGCCCCCCACATTTGGGCCTGCATGCCCATGGGGACCCCGGTTCGATTCCGGACGGGGTCATTTCCCAATTCTCCCCCTTCTCTCTCTCCCACTCACTTCCTGTCAGCATCTCATACTATCCTGTCAATAAAGACATAAAAAGCTCCTGAAAATATATTAAAAAAAAAAAAAAAAACTCTTCTTTCTGATATTTATTCAACTCTATGCAATAGAGACAGGTGTAGGGAACAGCAGAATTGCACTTTGAAACCATATTCAGTCAGAAAGTGGGAGGTGAAGTGCAAATTGTACAATGGAAAATGAAGGCTTGGTAGGCCTACGTGTTATATATAAATGGCTACATGTAGATGTCAGGTCCACTTTCCATCAACAGCTTTTCTGTCAACACCTTTTGTGTATTACACATCATTGCCAAAACACTCCTTACATACGCAAACATAATGGTATTTACACCAAAGATCACTAATGCCAAAGGTGTTGTTAGATTTTGTTTCGATTTTGGTTTTATTTTTTAAATCCATGCTGATATAAAAGGCCTCTGACAATGCATGTCTTTACCACTAAGATCACTGATTCCAAAATGTTGGATGTCGATCGTTAGATAAGCTACTGCTTTTTGCAACAACAACAACAAAAAATCCTGTCCTAATCCTAAAGCAAAGTCAACACATATTTTTTCCTCACAGATCACTGATGCCAAGATGTTGGATGCAGTTAAACTAGACGTCTGGGTGTTTGTGTGTGTGTGTGTGTTTTTGTGCGTGTGTGTGTGTGTGCTTGCGTGCGTGCGTGCGTGTGTGTGTGTGGCACCGGGTGGCTACTTGATGCTAAGAGGCTGTCATGCTACGCTAATGAGGCCTGATGGCTCCGCTAATCTGGTTAGCCCATGTGACGCCGCCGCGGGCTCCCCCTGATTTAACAGTTGTCACTACACCTTGACTGTGAGAGGCATGGCCCCCGCCATGTCACTGACTGACAGGTCCACCCAGACACACCGTAGCTGAAGACATTATCCTGGGTTTTTTTGGGGGGGAGGAGAGGGGGGGGTATTTGGTGGCTTTGGCGGAGGTATAAATGCATAACAGTCTGCCGATGTCAATGCTCTTTGGTAGACCTGTGTCAGGTCCATCCAGACACACTGTATTGGATAGTATCAGACAATGAACTACACTGTAAAAAAAGATATCAGTGATAAGTCATGATAACTTATATAGTTATAGTTAAGTTATTCTGCTATAAAACTGTAAAAAAAAACCAGCATGGTTTCACAAGTTTATCAGCTGCCTCATAATTCCAAGTTACTTTACATGTAAATCCGTATTGTACGTTGTGTGAAGCTTTGTGTTGTTTGAAATTGTTGTTTTTCAATTCAAAGGTTCACACAACTTACAATAAAGATTTTTCTGAGGCAGCTGGTGTTTTTACAGTGTATGGTAGGCCTATATGTCAATGCAGGTCCAACAACACTGGGGGACAAATTGGTCAGTTGTCTGGGGGCCCATGCAGGGAACACCGTAAAAAATTATATCAGTGATAAGTCAATGATAACTT
>NC_085875.1:2453377-2490877 GCF_034702125.1 Engraulis encrasicolus | reverse complement strand
CTCATTAGTTATCATTTTATTCCTCAATTTGTCTTCAGTCAAATATAGAATAACTGTTTATCACATACATTTTGTTGCTTCGATGCATATATTAGTTTAAATGCTTTGTCATTTATTCAACATGGGCTATATGGTATTAAACCCTTTAAAATCAAGAAGGCTTCGCGACCCCCTGTGGATCTTTGGTGACCCATAGTTTGGTTGGGAACCACTGCTCTAAATCAGACCAATGCCCCTTTTCTATGATTTTTGTTGCTAAAAAAACACACTGTAATTACTTGATTTAAGTATCAGGTCACCCCCTTAAAGATTGCCTACTTGACATTAAACAAAGGCTTCGGCGTTCTGTTTTGTAGTGCGAAGGTGCTCTTTGGTTAGACGTAACTTAGAGATGTATGATGAAATCCAAGGCACTCTTCATCTTCATTAAAAAGCTTTTAATTAAATATAGCTAGTTCATATTTGCACATTAAAATTTGCCAACATGTTTCGGCCAAACATTGGCCTTCATCAGGGCTTTTAAAGGGCTTTTAAAGGGCTTTTAAAGCCCTGATGAAGGCCAATGTTTGGCCGAAACATGTTGGCAAATTTTAATGTTCAAATATGAACTAGCTACATTTAATTAAAAGCTTTTTAATGAAGACGAAGACTGCCTACTTGACATGTTTATGAAGGCAGTCTGTCTCCTGTGGGGGAGTACTGTTTCCTCTCTGGGCGTGTGGTGATGACACCGGGCCGGCTCTGATGGCCAAGGGACCCGGGCCAGACCGAAACGAGCAGCACGCCTTCTCAAACAGTGTCATTTTGAGCCTACTTCAGGCAGAAGTACTTCATTGAGACAAAGAGTAGGTATATTCAAATTAAAAAAACCTTTATTCTAAAAACTGGAGTACATATCTAAAAATGATTCATACATAAAGCGGTGGTTTCAAGTCATATAGTAGTATGTTTCTGACAACAGCTCTGATGGCCAATGGACCCCGGCCAGACTGAAACGAGCAGAGCAGCACGCCTTTTCAAACTGTGTCATTTTGGACTCCAGGACTCCCTGGCAGAAGAGAAACTTACAGTAATCCCAAATGAGACAATCCTGGCTAAATAAGGGATAAATTAATATATATATATATATTAAAAAAACATACATGGCAATTTTATTTGACTGAGGCTCCTCCATGCTCTAAATCACTCCAATGCCCATTATATTGTAGTCCACTACAATCCCCCATAAAGATTGTCTACTGGTCATGTTTCTAATAACTTGTGTGGCCCACTGTGTACGTTTTACACCATCTCAATCACACGTATTTGAAACTAGATGATGGTATGTATTTAGATTGTTGTGGATTCATACATGAGGCAGTTGCTTCAAGTCATATACTGTAGCAGTATGTTTCTGTGCACTTGATTTAGCATTTTTTATTCATAGTTAGCATAAATAATTCATATATATATGTATATATATACAGTAACTGTGATGGGAAAAATGGACTCATCAGTTATGTGAGAAATTGCCTCATTTTATCTGTCTAATTCAACCAGGTGATCATTCAACCAGCCAATCACCTGACTAAATTGGACAGGTAAACCAAGTCATTTGGGATATGTTGCACTGAATTGTAACTGATGGATCCATTTTGCCCACCACTGTTAAAGATTATAAACCCATTGGGAAACTCCAACTCCCATTGTCATTCTGACACAGCACTCCACTGCACACAAGAGAACACTACGAAATTGCATTTATGCCTCACCCGGGCAAGGGGGCAGCCCTCAATGGCACCCCTAGGGAGCAGTGCGGCGGGAAGGTACCATGCTCAGGGTATCTCAGTCATGGAGGAGGATGGGGGAGAGCACTGGTTGATTACTCCCCCCACCAACCTGGCGGGTCGGGAGTCGAACCGGCAACCTTTGGGCTTCAAGTCTGACACCCTAACCGCTAACCCATGACTATACAAGTCCATATACATGATGTATATGTACATATCATTCTTGCTTCACACCAGGGCCACCGCTAAACATAAGCAGAGTACGCAGAGTGCTTAGGGCACCAACCACTTTGCCCCCAAAATTGAGGCCTCTTAAATTGAGATTGAAAAAAATGGATTTGAGATTGAAAATGAAAAAAATAATTGAAATACATTACAAAACATAAATGTATTAGTTTGTAGTAGATTATTAGTATTATTATTATTATTTAATCATGAGGGGGGGGGGGCCTCCTGACCAGTTATACTTCGGGCCTCCAAAACCTTAACAGCGGCCCTGCTTCATACCAACAATATTAACACCACATCGCAACTTGGCCTATACCAGTGGTTCTCAAACTTTTCCCATCATTCCCCCCTTCAGAGGGCCTGAATGCTTCTGAGCACCCCTCCCCCCCATGATTCTGCGATCGCTGCGCATAGTCAAAGGAAAGGTGACTGGTGGGATTAAACAAAGAGGGACTGCAGTCGAATGAAGATGTGTATTCATTTCCTATGGTATTCAAATCCACGACAATTAATAATGTAATGTTGGTCAGGGCTTTACACTTATTGACTTTCTGGCGAGACAAGAAATCATTTCCTTGGGGGAAAAAAACCCAAAATCAGATGTCACACGCCCCACCTGAGATGCCTCCGCGCCCCCCTAGGGGGGCGTACGCCCCACTTTGAGAAACACTGGCCTATACCCACCCCACCCCACCGCCCTGTTGTGACGTCAAATTCAGGTTTCCCTGCCGCAGCAAACTCAAACTCAAACTAGGCCTACAGGAGACGATGCCAAATCCGCAATTGTGCATTTCAGCTATAATACTCCATCTTTGCAATATCTCAATCTTTTCAATTTACTCAAAAGCTTTCACGTCAAAGCACTCGCTCGCTTTAAAAATAGCAAAAGTTGTTATATCAAACCCCGACTGCAGTGGTTTAACCTGATTACGACGGGCGTATTCAGACTCCGTAACGGGATTAGACCGTCCCGATATAGTGCTGTCACAAGCGGACCGTTTTATTTTTGTCTTCCTGATAGGAGGCGTTTTATTCTTAAATGGTGTCAAAATTACCCCCCTGAAGTGCTGACAATGGCAAGTGAACAGGTGCCTGATGGCTACTATTATGGGCTGCCTGGCCTGGCCTGTCCTGTCGGCATAGCGACGCAATGTGACTGCTGTGCTGTGTTAGCAACACCAACAATACCAGCCAGGATGACCCTCAGCAGCCACACAATGGCAGAGAGAGGATGTTGCATATACAATTACTGTATATACATGTTAGTTTACTGTAAATATACTGTAAATATACTGTAGGTAAACTGTACATTTACCCGCAGATTGCTGCATATACATGTAAGAATACGTTACATTTACCTGCAGAAAGAGAATGTTGCATATACATACATACTGTATACATGTATACTGTACATTTACCTGCAGAATGATGCATGTACATGTAAGAATACTGGACACATGTATCTGCCCTTTTTTTAACATATTTTTCTCCCTCCTTCGCATGAACACATGTGAGTGTACACACACACACAAAATCACACACGCACGCACACATGAACGTGCGCACACACACACACACACACACACACACACACACACACACACACACACACACACACACACACACACACACACACACACACACACACACACACACACACACACACTATTCCCAAACAGACAAGGGCCTAGGTACATTCCTAAACAAAATGCTTTCTTACCATTTTGTAGACTCAATTTCTCAGGCCTTTCAGTTTAGTCCCTCTCGACCTGTCAAAAGCAGATATATAGAATATGACTCTGCTTCAAAGAGAACATGAGGATACAGGTGTACATTCTAGAGTCCTTTTGAACGTAACTTGGTTGATGCTATGATTACCCCAATGAAATTGAAGACTGACTAGAGTTTTCGTACAGTAGGTTTAGATTCATATCTCACACCCAAGTAGCAGTTGTCAACAACTGAGACAAACATGAACATTTCTAACACGATACTGTTGTGCAATGAATACTGTCACTTCACCATAACAATTTCCCACCTTCAGTCACTGCCATAAACTATATTTATTTGAAGACTTTGATGAATTGAATAAAAATGAATTAACTTCCATGAACACTAATAAACATAAACATAAATACTGTGACATGCACATGGATTTTTATGGATTTTTATATATTATTTATTTACTGTTTAATCTTTTATTTTGTGGGCATTTGTGGGTTGCTACTAAACACAATCTCGCTATATTTGTATAGTGACAATAAAAGTCTACTCTACTCTACTCTCTAACAGAGTGTCTTTTGTGAGCCCCCCTCCCAGGATGTGTATCAGGCTGCAGCAGGTGTTTAGGGATGTGACACCCCATCCGATACCCACCGGTCCCCCTCCCGCTCCACCCCGCCCTCCCGCTTCCCCTCTGCTCCCCAACGGCCCCCCTCCCGCTCCCCACCGGCCCCCCTCCGCGGTTTAGGGGTGAGGTGGGCCGCCCTCCCCCCACTCCACTCCTCCCGCTATCCACCGGCCTCACCGGCCCCCCTTGCCCCCCTCCGCAGTTTAGGGGTGAGGTGGGCCGCCCTCCCCCCACTCCTCCCGCTCCCCACGAGCCCCCCACGGGCCCCCTCCGCGGTTTAGGGGTGAGGTGAGGTGTCCCGACGACAGACGGCAGAACGCACGACCATGAAAGGACTCATTCACCTGCAGCCAGGGACGGATTAGCACACAGGCTAGATATGACTACAGCCTAGGGCCCCCACCTCCCAGGGGGCCCCCACAGGCTAGATATGGCTGCAGCCTAGGGCCCCCACCTGTCAGGAGGCCCCCACAGGCTAGATATGGCTACAGCCTAGGGCCCCCTCCTGCCAGGGCCCCCCCACAGGCTAGATACGGCTACAGCCTAGGGCCCCCACCTGCCAGGGCCCCCCCACAGGCTAGATATGGCTACAGCCTAGGGCCCCCACCTGCCAGGGGGCCCTCGCAGGATAGATATGGCTACAGCCTAGGGCCCCCACCTTGATCAAAGGGGGGGATCAATAATTGCAGAATTGTGACAAGATGCATTGAAAAGTTTGTATGCAAACTCATAGGTAAGCGGGTAGTCATGTGTAAGTGATAAGCCGCTCCCAGTTCACTAACTAAGCGACTCCCGACCCGCCAGGTTGGTTGGGGGAGTAATTAACCAGCGCTCTCCCACATCCTCCTCCATGACTGAGGTACCATCCAGCCGCACTGCTAATTTTCAGGCCATTCAGGCCCGCTTGCATGGGTGAGGCATAAATGCAATTTCATTGTGTGCAGTGTGCACTTGTGTGCTGTGGAGTGCTGTGTCACAATGACAATGGGAGTTGGAGTTTCCCCAGGTGGGCTTTCACATTCACTTCCACAAATATGTATGCAATATTGAATGAAAAATGTGTGAACCTGTAGCCTGTGGCACACATACAATGCCACACACGCTACTGCACACCTCAAAGCAGTGCACACATAGCAGTTCAAAAATAAAAGAGGGTCCCCACTAGGGCTGCATGATTATGGAAAAAATGATAATGACGATAATTTGGGTCAAAATCAATAGCATGAAACTTGGACAGACTTCTGGCCATAAACACCAGCCTGTCAGTATGTTCTGGCTTCAAGGATGCTCAAAGGCAGGTCACTATTGCCACGATTAAATTCCAATTGAAGTCACGATTTTGATATCACAAATGAAATCATGATTTTCGATTATATTTGATTAATTGTGCAGCCCTAGTCCCCACTGAAAAAGTTTGGGAACTACAGAGGTAAGAGCTGCCTCAGCTGCTGTGTTTGGGAACTACTGGGTTAAGAGCTGCCTCAGCTGCTGTGTTTGGGAACTACAGAGGTAAGAGCTGCCTCAGCTGCTGTGTTTGGGAACTACAGAGGTAAGAGCTGCCTCAGCTGCTGTGCCCTCCCGATGCCCCGTGCGACCCCCCCCAGCCCCACCTCCACCCCCCACGTCTGCAATCACTCCCATATTCATCCTCATCTCTATCCTTCACCCCCGGCCTGCCTCCCTTACCTTACCTGCCCGCCTGCCTGCGGATACACAGCACACTAGTTGGATACATCCCAGCCAGGCATCAGCCTCTGATTTCCTCAACTGCGCTGGAGTTCAAAGTCTGATGACTAATTTATCTGCGAGTGGGACAGGCATAGAGGAAGTGGCTGTCATGGGGCCTCTCAGCGCGTGGAGGGAGAGGGGTACACTACACGCCTACACGCCTATACGCCGCTACATGCCACTACGCCCCTCAGGGCCGGTGCTAGGCATAGGCAGACTAGGCGGTCGCCTAGGGCGCCAAATGTCTTTGGGGGCACCACGGTCCACAGAATTACAACATTAAGCAAAATTAAGGGTGAAACTTTACGCTGACAATGAATTTTAGTGGGCAGTCAGTCTATATAAATGGTACTAGATCAGCTGTGCTCGATCAGATGTATGAGACTATGTTTACAGATGCCAATGTGAAATTCCACAAAAGTGAAAGATTGGTGCTTGCCTAGGGCACCAAATTGACTAGAACCGGCCCAGACGCCGCTACTCAACTCTCCGGCAGCTGCCACGACAAATGATACCCCTACCTTCTGCAACAGGGGAGAAGAGAAGGAACAAACGATTCCTCTACCTGCTTCTACAAAAAGAAAGAGAGAAAGAAGAGAGACAAGTTTGATGATAGCCCTACCTACTGCAACTGGGGAGGAGAAGAAGGGAAAAGAAGAAAGAAAGAAAGAAAGAAAGAAAGAAAGAAAGAAAGAAAGAAAGAAAGAAAGAAAGAAAGAAAAGAAGGACAGCAGGAAAGGAAGAAAGAGAGAAAGAAAGAAGGAACAAGAGGAAGAGGGATGAATCTCCTGTTGTGGAACAAAATATGCTTAATTTTATTGTAATGCCCCACTAGATGCATTCTTGAATGCAACAAAGCTTTCCAAATATTAACATCGCCTGTGCAAAATAGAAAAATAATTAAGGAAAGGAAAAGTGCACAGTAATTCAAGCATTATTATATCGGTTTTGATGGGTCAAAAATCCGATACTGATATTGACCGATATTACATTTCATGCTGATATCGGGACGATAATATCTGTGGGCCGATATTATCGGACATCTCTACCCCTAACCACTACGACAGTACACAGGGCCTTTAGTAGCCTAATACACGACTTAGTCATTGCCATCCTGGTTACAGGGCCATGTCTTCCTAGGTTAAATGTTACACTGCTTAATTTCTTTTCCAGATACATAAAGATGTGCTTAATGTGATAGGAAAGAAAGACTCCCTCTGTGTGCTTGTTTCTCTTCCCCAAAGCAGCAGTAGAGAAGTGGTACCCAGGTGTTGCAGTGGCTCTGTCTCTACACCCATTTAGCACCTCCAAGACACTGCCTTGAGGCAGGATGTGGGAGAACACCCCTTCCCTTCCTTCCTCTGGATTTGCATTGGCAGCCTACCACACTTTACAGCAGGGCTGCATTGGGGGAGAAATAGAGCCCGGGCACTGTTTATAAAACAGTGTAATGGGGGCCATTGTCACCAGCATTTCCAAAGACCCCTGCATTCTTCTTCCAATCCCTTCCCTTCCCTTCTCTTCTCTTCTCTTCTCTTCTCTTCTCTTCTCTTCTCTTCTCTTCTCTTCTCTTCCCTTCCCTTCCCTTCCCTTCCCTTCTCTTCTCTTCTCTTCTCTTCTCTTCTCTTCCCGTCCCTTCCCCTCCCTACTTCTCTTCTCTTCTCTTCTCTTCTCTTCTCTTCTCTCCTCTTCTCCTTCTCTTCTCTTCTCTTCTCTTCTCTTCTCTTCTCTTCTCTTCTCTTCTCTTCCCTTCCCTTCTCTTCCCTTCTCTTCCCTTCCCTTCTCTTCTCTTCTCTTCTCTTCTCTTCCCTTCCCTTCTGGATCTCTTCCTTCTCTTCTCTTCTCTTCTCTTCCCTTCCCTTCCCTTCCCTTCCCTTCTGGATCTCTTCCTTCTCTTCTCTTCTCTTCTCTTCCCTTCCCTTCCCTTCCCTTCTCTTCTCTTCTCTCCTCTTCCCTTCCCTTCCTTTCTCTTCTCTTCTCTTCTCTTCTCTTCTCTTCTCTTCTCTTCTCTTCTCTTCTCTTCTCTTCTCTTCTCTTCTTGTCTTGTCTTGTCTTGTCTCCTCTCCTCTCCTCTCCTCTCCTCTCCTCTCCTCTCCTCTCTTCTCTTCTCTTCTCTTCTCTTCTCTTCTCTTCTCTTCCCTTCCCTTCCCTTCCCTTCCCTTCCCTTTCTCTTTCCTTTCCTTCCCTTCTCTTCTCTTCTCTTCTCTTCTCTTCCCTTCCCTTCTCTTCCCTTCTCTTCCCTTCCCTTCTCTTCCCTTCTCTTCCCTTCCCTTCCCATCCCATCCCTTCCCTTCCCTTCCCTTCCCCGCCCTTGCCTTCCCTTCCCTTCCCTTCCTTCATCTATACGGGCTGGACTGGGGGAGAAATATAGCCCGGGCACTTTTGGCTTAAAGGGGCCCGTCATAATTAGCGACGCAGGACTGACTCACCAGTGGGCCCCGCACCCTCGTTTCTTTTTTTACATTTCTGTAAATAGGGGCCCACAAGGGTGTGGGGCCCACCGGTAAGTCAGTTCTGCGCCCACCAGGAAATGCTCGCTATGCCAGATGGCCAGTCCACCTTGCTTTACAAGTTCACTGCCTGCCATTGTCACTGTCATTGTCCTGCCATAGCTTCTTCACTGATAGCTCAGAGTGAAATTAAAATATTAGAATATTAGCCTACTACTCAGTGAAGTCTAGCTTTGTCAAGAAAGCTATGTCAACTTCACACAGTAGGACAAACACATTTTTAAATGTAGGTCATTTTTGATTCATATTTGTGAATGGGCAGCACGAATTCTGGAAATAAACTGCTAAAATGATTACACAATGAACCTTAAATATATTTCACTGTGTGTGTATATTTCACTGTTTGTTATTTCTGACAGAACAGTGAAAAGGGACAAGGCAGGAAACTACTAAGTAAATGACACTCTTACTCTTTTCTACTCTACTAAACTAGAGAAGAGGGAGAGCTGGGGAAGGATCAAGAAACAACCTCGGGTCAGAATCAAACCCAGATTCCAGGTGAAATGGTTCTGTACCCTAGCCCACTGAGTCACAGAGCCCCTCTGCATTCTTTGAAATTAAATCAATCTCATATAAAATGTGTCTATGTTTCAAGTAAGCAACAAAACAAAACAACAAAGCGAAAACAAACGAATAAACAAACAATAAAAAGCCTCCAAAAATAAAACTAACAGCCGGCATTTACGTCCGTAGTGTTTGTGGCGACTTCATCCAGCCCTGATCGAGATATGAAATATCCTCTGATTCCGCCACACCATAAGCAACGGAGAATTGACACAAGCAACTATAAATTCTCTTCTAATTCGAAATAATTCTGATTACATGGACGAGTAGTTTTCAATCAGGAAGATAATCTGGGTGATATATGGCTGGATAATTGGCTGTCTCCGCGACGTAAATATTGTGTGTTCTATTAATCTTGCAGAATGACCTGTCAGGCTGTCAGTCATCCATCAAAGTGAATTAAATGCAATAGCCGAAAATCGTGCATGTGATGCCGCCCAGGGAAGAAGGAGGCGGAGGCGGAGGAGGAGATGCATGCAGTTTTGGCTTATGTGTGTGTGTGTGTGTTGTGTGTGTGCGTGTGTGTGTGTGTGTGTGCGTGTGTGTGTGTGTGTGTGTGTGTGTGTGTGTGTGTGTGAGAGAGAGGGTGTGTGTGTGTGTGTGTGTGTGTGTGTGTGTGTGTGTGTGTGTGTGTGCGAGTGTGTGTGTGCGTGCCCGCGTGTACGTGACTATACGCACTAATTGAAAGGAGTAATTTTTCGTTAAATCTACATGAGAATTATAATTGATACCATGCCCATCGCCTTGGCAACAAACAAGGGCAGGGATCTTGCTAATAAAATCACAAGCTTATCGAAAAATACATCCACTAAAACTAGTCTATTAGACTACTACTAAAGACATCTAAGATTGTAGACATTGAAGACTTCCCGTTACTTTCCTGTTCAAGTTACCTCACTTTGTGCTGAAATGAAATAGAATGAGGTGTCGTTGATGCATGAAGTGGATTTGAGATGGGGGGGGCTGATCGAAAGATGGAAGAGGTAGAGGAAGAGGAGAGGGAGAGGAAGAGGAGAGATGGGAGAGGAAGAGGAAGAGGAGAGATGGAAGAGGTAGAGGAAGAGGAGAGATGGGAGAGGTAGAGGAAGAGGAGAGGTAGAGGAAGAGAAGAGATGTGAGAGGGAGAGGAGAGATGGGAGAGGAAGAGGAAGAGGAGAGATGGGAGAGGAAGAGGAAGAGGAGAGATGGGAGAGGAAGAGGAAGAGAAGAGATGGGAGAGGTAGAGGAAGAGAAGAGATGTAAGAGACAGAGGAAGAGAAGAGATGGAAGAGGTAGAGGAAGAGGAAGAGGAGAGATGGGAGAGGAAGAGGAAGAGAAGAGGTAGAGGAAGAGGAGAGATGGGAGAGGTAGAGGAAGAGGAGAGATGGGAGAGGAAGAGGAAGAGGAGAGGTGGAAGAGGAAGAGGAAGAGGAAGAGGAGAGATGGGAGAGGAAGAGGAAGAGGAGAGATGGAAGAGGTAGAGGAAGAGGAGAGGGAGAGGAAGAGGAAAAGGAGAGATGGAAGAGGTAGAGGAAGAGGAGAGATGGGAGAGACAGAGGAAGCGGAAAGATGATGGGAGAGGAAGAGGAAGAGGAAGAGGAGAGATGGGAGTTAGAATAAGAGGAGAGATGGGAGAGGTAGAGGAAGAGGAGAGATGGAAGAGGAAGAGGAAGAGGAAAGATGATGGGAGAGGAAGAGGAAGAGGAGAGATGGGAGAGGAAGAGGAGAGAAGAGATGGGAGAGGAAGAGGAAGAGGAGAGATGGAAGAGGTAGAGGAAGAGGAGAGATGGAAGAGGAAGAGGAAGAGGAGAGATGGAAGAGACAGAGGATAGATGGAAGAGACAGAGGAAGAGGAGAGATGGAAGAGGTAGAGGAAGAGGAGAGATGGGAGAGGAAGAGGAAGAGGAGAGGTAGAGGAAGAGGAGAGATGGAAGAGGTAGAGGAAGAGGAGAGATGGGAGAGGTAGAGGAAAGATGATGGGAGAGGTAGAGGAAGAGGAGAGGAAGAGGAAGAGGAGAGATGGGAGAGGTAGAGGAAGAGGAGAGGTAGAGGAAGAGGAGAGATGGGAGAGGTAGAATACATTTTAAACAAAAGTTCTGAAGTGGTATGCAGTATAAACACACATATCTACAGTACATGTTGAAGTGGCTCATCTACCGCTCATGCTTCTGGAGAGGTGCACCTGCCCTTTGCCCTACTGGGCCTTTTGAAAGTTATTTTATGTGGTCTACGTCAGTAGTTCTCAACTGGAACAGTCTTAGGACCCACCATTTTCCAATCTCATTCAGTCGTGACCCAATTTTTTTTAGCAATACTCGAATGAATGGTTGCACGCTACTATCGCGCATAAACATTCTGATTTTATCTATGACGACAGATGACACAAGTTCAATCGCCTATCAAAATAAAAGTAGTAAATTGTTGCAGGAAAAGTTGGATGTTTTTTTTGTTTTTTTAGCGAATCAATGAATTATGTTTTTTTTTTACACCATGGCTCTGCGACCCACCCATGACCCCTCTGGGACCCACTTTTGGGTCGCGACCCACCAGTTGAGAAACACTGGTCTACGTTGATATATGATCATAGACATGCTTGACGAGTAAAATCGTGTGATAGTCATGCCTCGATATAATGCCTACACTGAATAAAGCAGCTACAAGTTCCACGTGCCCCCCAGCACCTGCCCGGACCAGTCCTTTAGCTCAGCGGTATCAGAGATTCCATAAGTATAGAGATATGCCAATGTAATAGGTTGCTATGGGCACCTAACATGACCAGGTTCCGGCAGAGATTCTTTAAGTATATAGAGATATGCCAACATAATAGGTTGCTATGGGCACCTAACATGACCAGGTTCCGGTAGAGATTCCATAAGTATAGAGATATGCCAATGTAATAGGTTGCTATGGGCACCTAACATGACCAGGTTCCGGTCTGGGTCTGCCTAAAGGGGCGTGTCATAATACTCCTAGCATTGAATAGAACAGTCCTTAGGTCTGCCTAAAAGGGGATTTCCCCCCCTCCCACTTGCAATAATAGAACCCGGAAACAATGGGCCAATGGAACCTCTCTCTCTCTACTCTCTCTGGCGGTATCGTACTGTGTCTCCCATTCAGAACTGATGCGTTGAATAGGAGGTGGCAAGTTCGCGGCCCCGAGGTGGACGAACTATGCGAGAACACCTTTGTTACATAGATGAGTAACAAGAAACTGCCCAAGCTCATGACTTACAGGTACACATCCTTGCAACACCATCATGACACCAGTCAGGGATGGGCAACTGGAGACCCGGGGGCCACATGTGGCCCGCCTTCCTGCTCAATGTGCCCCGTAGATAAAACAGCAGGTCTAATTGAATAGCTAATGACCACATATATATTGTAATGACTACTGAATAAATCTGTTGTAACTATACTGTTGGACAATGCAGTACACTTCTAATCCTTCCAAGCAATATGGGCAGTCAATGAGCAACCAACTTCACCTCAAACTCTGCGAATTGCAATCAGATCTGTGGTCATCATGTGGGCCTACGATGGTGGCGATGAAATAATGTGCCCTCCTCATCATAAAAATTGCTCATCCCTGTGCTTGATGATCAGCACTGGCTGGAGTGAGCACTGCTCAGGGCTGCGTTTCCCCAAAACTCTTAAAGGGACACTGTGCAGGAAATGGTCAAAAAGGTACTGCAACTATGCTGCTCATTGAAACTGGGCTGCCTATTGCCAAATTTGATATTTACATGAAAATTTACTACGTAATAAACAAATATTTACTAGTATGGTCCAAGTACAGTCATTTTTGCAGCTAAAAATGGCTATTTTTGGAAATTCAAAATGGCGAACCATGGAGAAGATCCCCCTTTTCATGTATGAAAAGCGGAATTTTTCCAGTTATAATGAATACTTAGAATTTGATGCTGGTGGTAAGTGTTCATGAAAAAGGTAACTTTAGTGAATGGGCAGCATGAATTCTGGAAATAAACAACTAAAAATCTCACACAGTCTCCCTTTAAGTGGTGCTAAAGTATTAGGTGACCCCTAGGCAATAGCTCAGAAATACAATGGTCTCACATCATCACTAAAAGTGTATACATAGGCTTACACTATTTTACTTCGCACATGGACTTTGTATAAGACTTTTATTTGCATGTGCCAGAAATAATATTGTATAGATCTATAAAAGTGAAAGTGAAGTGAAAGCCTTCTCTCATTGTCAATGTGACACAGCCTTCCACAGCACACAGATGCACACTGACTGCACACAACAAAACTGCATTTATGCCTCAACCATGCAAGGGGTCAGCCCCCAATAGCACCCGATAGGGAGCAGTGCGGCGGGACGGTACCAGTACCTCCTTACTGTATATACAGTATATTGTCAATATTAGTTTCTATCCTGCCCACCCCCCCCCTCAATACTTCAGGACTCTCTATACTGTGAGGTGCATATGGACTTTGCCATAAACACATATCACACATATCTGGTGCAATTGGTGTGTGTGTGTGTGTGTGTGTGTGTGTGTGTGTGTGTGTGTGTGTGTGTGTGTGTGTGTGTGTGTGTGTGTGTGTGTGTGTGTGTGTGTGGACATGTGAATACTTTTGTGGGCATCTGTGGGTTGCTTCCAAACATAATCTCACTGTAATTATAGTGGCAATAAAGCACTCTACTCTACTCTACTATTAACAATATATATTGATATATATTCAAATGTATATTTTAAAAAGCTTTATTGAGCTTTATGGAGAACAAAACATTGACTATAACTTATAAGCACGCTCAATGATCAGGGCATGAAAATCTCCTGTGATCTACTACTCCCTCTAGCGAGCTAAATGATATCGCAGGCAAGCGATATCCGGTGGAGTGTCGGCACTGGATGTCATTGCATGAGGAGTGTGCATCAGTAAAACAGAAAAAAAAACATTCGGACAAAAAAATATCATACAACACCAACACGATGTTACAAATGGACACAAAGTGGACATTTTTCTGTCATTAAAAGGTAATTACTCATCAGTGTGATCTTTATTCTACAATATGGATAGATAGTTGCATTAGGCCTAGTCTGTGGGTTATGACAGCAGCCTACTTTCATGCTGTGTATGTCTGTGTTTTGCGTCTTGATCTCAGCACAAATAAAGCATAGGCTAGGCTATATGAAACTTCTGTCTGCATTGTTGAAAGAGATGCATTGGTCTCACACTGACCTATGCACTGTCCGCGGCTGTTTCTTTTATCGCTTTATTGATTGACCTAGTAGTGTAGGCTACTTGACCTTTCCTGGAATCATTCTGGTAACAGATCCTACATGTCACGGGCTACTGGTTTCCGTTCAGAAAATATTTGTGAAACCTCTTAAGTGTTTATCCTTGTAGCCTATTTTTTATGGGCAACTTAATTGCAATGTTATACAGCAGAAAAATCGTACAGCAGTTACAGCAGCAGGCCTACCTTATTTCTGGCAGATATCAGTTGGTGGGATGCAACCTCTGGCTGCGCGCGAGGGGCAAGAGCGGGCTGTCCAGGTTGCCGCCAGTTTTGAGGTGTTTTCAAAAGGTGCTCGTGTCGTGTGTGTCTGTAGCAGCGTGCGTAACTGAACTGACCAACGGATTACCATGATGCCTCAGCAGAGAGTGTAGCTCTGACTGTTGATAGCTGATTGTAAGTAAGTAGGATACGCCAAAATAATCTGTCTTTCCTCTTTAAATTTCGCACATTTGATTCGCGCCAAATAACATTCACTGGTCTTTCATCGACAGGCTGGCTGGTGTGGAGGTATGATGAAGAACTAGCTGATGATGACAGGTGGATAACGGCGAAGAAAAACACCAACACCTCTACACAGCTGTTTTTGTGGTCTTTAAAGGTAATTACACGAAGCGTTAAAGTCACTTTTAGAGAAGTTGGAATGAAAAAAAAGAGTGAAATGTTTCCATAACTTCATCATTAGCTGTAGGACTACAAAGGTGCACGCGCACGCGCACGGGGAGGTGACTTTTTCCCTTTCCAACTAAGGTGCCGTTTCCACGTAGCTGGATATTTTTATATGTGGATATTTTTTTCTCCTGCTTGTATTGGTTTTGCATTGGTTTTGGCCTTCCGTTTCCACGTAGCAGATATTTAAAAATCCAGGTGCAGGAGAAAAAAATATCCTGTTTAGGGGTCTGAAACGCATTTGTTACAATGGAGGATTTTTTTATCCACATGTTGCGTTTCCACGTTGCAGGAGAAAAAAATACCCTGCTAAGAAAATATCCTGCTACGTGGAAACAGCACCTAAGGCACGCGCCTCTCTAGTGAAACGCATCAACAACCTGAGGTTAGGTCATTCAAGTGAGAACTATTGACACATTTTTTTCACCGTGTAGCACCTTTTTAATGTTATGACGAGCCTCTGAGATGCATAGCCTACAAGCAATAAAATATAGGCTACAAATAGGCCTACACATTAAATAAATAAAAGATAGGGCCTAATATTAGATGGAGTTTAAATCCTATTTTTTCTGTAGCTATAATTTAAACTGTTTAACATGATGAAAGTACTGGCGCACAATAGCCTTCAGAAATGTGACAACTAGGCAATAGGAGTGCAATTTGTTATTGCTGTTTCTTTTGGATGTTGTGCATAAGAGTTTTAGATGTTTTTTAGATATGGAACATGCCATGGTTGACGGTTGATGGTTGATGATGTTTGAGGAATGATGCATGTTTTTTTTTTTCCAATTGCATGGTAGTCCTTGCAGTATGTAGGGTTAAACACAATGCAATGTAGCCAAACACTAAAGCCAAACACTAAAGTAGGCCTAAATGATGTGTGAATCTGAATCACTTTCAACATATGAACAATTTTGTTAACACAAAATGAATAGCATTTCATTTAGTCGTCTTTTGTATGTTTGTGCATTATCTGTGTTGTTTTGTCCCAACCACCCCCCCCCCAATATGACGTGTGTGTGCACGTGGATTTGTGTACTGTGCTGCTGGGGGACGTTAACAGGGGAGAAGGCAGAGCGAGAACAGCGGGTGCACACATGTGTCCCCGCCCACACCCCTCAGACCACTCCCCTTCCCAGTCCAAGCCCCTCCCCCTCCAGTAGAGTGTGTGTGTGGCAGCTGTTCCATATTCATCAGGCTCCGCCTGCGGGGCTTAAAGAGGCCGCCGCCCCCCTCGCATGGGGAGTCACTCACTCCTCCCTCCACACCGGCCCATGCTCACTCACTCACTCACTCCATCACACCGCACCGCACCACACTGCTCCGCACTGCACTGCTCTGCTCTACCGCTCTCTCACTGCTCTCTCTCTCTTCATCACCTCCAGTCTCTCTCTCTCTTCCACTCTCTCTTTCTCTTTCTCACTCCCTTTCTCGCTTGTTCTCATTTCTTTTTTTATTGCATCCTTTGTCCCTTTCAATCTCTCTTTCTTTCACTGGCGCAGACACACACACTTTTCAATCTCTCTCACACACACTCTCTCTCTCTCTCTCTCTCTCTCACACACACACACACATACAAGACATACACAAACACACGCAAACACACATGTTCTCATCCACATCGTCTAAGACACCTGTGCAGAGTTGGGGTGGTGGTGGTGGTGGTGGTGGTGGTGTTGTGTCCGCGTTTTGGAGTTGTTTTGTTGTCGGGACTGTAGCCAGTTAGTTGGCGTTGGCGTCTGCCGTTGCCGTTGGTGTTGGCTTCTGTCCTGGGGAAGAGGCGACGGGGTCCCGGGTTCGAGCGAGCCACTCTCCTCTCCTCTCCTCTCCTCTCCTCTCCACACTTCACTTTTCCTCCCGTGACTCCTGGAATGCTACAGCTGGACTGATGGACATTTCAGAACTTTGCATCCCGGAGCCCGTCAGCTACCACAACCAGTAGGTAGACCCTTACGCACTTAACTCAACTTTTGTCTTTCAGGACATTGCACAGTAACGAACATATTCATCCATTACACATAGGTGTAAATGGGCAAGATTATAGCACAAAGACTAATTTGCATCCGCTGTCCAAAATAGGCAGTCTAGATGTTTACAACTAAGCAAAGCATTTAAATCACAGACATACATCTTATACAAAAAGACCGTTAGTAGCAAAATACATGGTAAAAAATATAAAGGGAATAAGCATGTTAATAAAAAGAAAGAGGCTCCAGAATAGAGTTGTGTATTAGTAGAGCAATAGCTTGCTCGGGTTTTCTCTTCATAACCAGTACGTAATCCAGTAGCTTTCTTGGCTTTTCTGTTAATGTAACCTCTGTATGTATCTGACTATTCTGTTTTTAAATAATGAAAAAACAGACCAGGTACAGTAGACCAATAGCTTGGATTCATCATCTCTTCTTGTGTCACCTGCACATCTTTTTTTCTTTGTTGTTATGCTGACCTGCTATTTACTGTTCTTGTCATAGTTTGGTTTGTAGGTTTGTTTTGTTTGTAGTTCAGTCATAGTTTAGTTACAATGTGAGATGCACTGAGAAGTTGTTTTTGCTTTTAGTCGGATTGGTTTAAATTAGTAAAACAGAACTGAAAAAAACCCCCACAGTTTTTAAAGTTGTGTAATGCCGGTAGTGTGCATGAAATGTAATGTACATGCAGCTGCCAGCCTTGTGTTCACATGTGAGAGATGAATTAAAAAAGAAAACATTAAAATGTGTGGCAGAGGCAGTTCAGTACAGAGCCTGGTTATAGTCCATAGTTGTCGTATGAATTACCCTCCCTGCTGTTTCCAATCACTCATTACAGTGTAGTGTAGGTGCCAAATGACAGGCAGATAGGGACACATAAAAGAGAACGGAAAGAAACAATTTCTTTGGAAAACAGCACACTGTATTGTTTTATAGGCGCAGGTGGAAAAAAAACCCACTTGCTGGGAGGGATGTGTGTTATTGTGCAGAGTTTATGGGGCAGATGAAACGGTGACCTGGTCATTACGGACACAGGTTTTGACATAGGAGGCTGCGGTCTAGCCATAAAAAAGTTATTTTTTTAGGAGAGGTTTAGGAGAGGAGGTTGTCTTGAGAAGCTTGTGTTTGTGACTGTGGTTGCTCAGGAATTGGCAATTGATAATTTCAGTCGATGCATTATTTCTGGTTTTGTATTCGTCAAAATAATTTGTTTTCATTTTTTTTAGTTGCCTTTTCAGTTGTCTAAGGAACATAGAATTTCTGTTCTCTTTAAGAAAAAAAACACTTTCTTGTTTAAGACTAAAAAGTGATTTTTGGACTACTGTTCATGAACATTTTCTGGGTTCTGGCAGATCACATGTCCTATTGCCACATTGTCATTGCATATGTGTGAAGCTTTAAAAATGAATACCATTAATTAATACAGTGCAACAAATTCTACAAGCATGCGTATGTTATTCTTTGGGCTGTAAAAATCAAGAAAAAAAACATATATGATTATGTTGTCATTGGAGTGAAAAGCGTAATGGCATACACACTCTTGAAAAATCATACATGACGTGTTTCAATTCTCTGAGGTCTAATGTTAAGGTGTGTGATTGGGTGAGCTAAGGAAAAGTGTATGTATACTGTTTTGTGTCGTATCATAGTTTACAATATCTCACGGTATTCAGCACGCTTCTGTAGAAACAAACACAATCCTTAATTGCAAAAAAAGTATCTGTGCGATGAAACGGAGGGAATCATTATGATGGTTAAATAAAAGCAAAGTACAAGTCCAGTCAGTTTTATTGGGTCACTGTATTGTCATTTTTTGTCAATTTTGAAATGAATAAACTAGTAAGTTAATACCCATTTGCACAGAGCAATACTCAAACTGCTCTTGTTTGACTCCCTTAAAATTGAAACAAAAGCCATTTGCCTTTTCCTCCTTTCCCCCCCAGTTTATTCATAATTTAAAATGTTAATTCGTTTTTGTCTGAACCCAAGAGTTTCTAGGGTGTAACATGACACATATTTTAAATTGATAGTGATATATGCAACATACCTGCATGCCTGGGTGTCCTCAATGTTGACATTAAACGAGAGGACTATAATTGACGCAGTGGAGGTGTGGAGGTGTGTGGAGTTATTGTCTGTGGCACGAGAGGGATCACGACCCATAAACTTAAATTGAAAACATCAACCCTTTAAGGATGTGCAGTGTAATCATGTCATGCAAAAAATAACTCATACAAACCAGCCGGAAATGAAGATCGCTTGTGCAGGACAGTAGATGTGCTGTAGTCTTACAATAAATTGTGAATTTATTAATCAGACAATTGCATTGAGACAGTGAGAGGTAGACTGCAGGTTCATTTTTAAGCAAGTCTATTTAACCTGTTTAAATGCATGGGGTGTTGTGTACTATTTCATTTTTATGAACAAAGCTACATTGCAGACACGCTTTGACAGCCTTGACAGCTATATTTAATTCGCTCTGTCCATTTAAACAACGCCTTTTTAAAACAGAGGGGTTTTTTTCTGTCATAAATAATGCTAGCTGATCTTAATCTCAGTTAATCAATGACGTGATCTTGGGGAATCAATAAGTCAATACAGCATATTTAAACCCTTGTAGACTTACACAGCTGTCTGAAACATCGTTAACAAAAAAAAATGCATGTGAGTAGGATTACAAGCTAACGTGTATACATGAATATGGGGATTAAAAAATACCTTCGAATCAGTAAAGTGAAAGGCTGTTAACACATATTTTTGTTAAAACTGTGAATAGTTTATATGACACGTTTTGTGTCTTTTTTTAGCATGCTTACGGTATTAAATCTGTTTAAAAAAGCATTTCTGTTTACGTTTGAAAAAAATCAATTTAAACGTACTTCGATGCACATCAATGTCTTTCAAATGAATGTCAACAAAACATGTAACATATATGATAGACATGATATGCAGGAATTTGTGAACGTTGTGTGTGAAGGTACACAGTAAATGTTGCGGTGTTAACTCAGCACTTAAAGATGTCAAATCAACTCTCTAAGTGTTAAATGAGCGTTGTGTGTGTTGGTAGTTAAGGTGAAATAAATGCCGTAGGGAGTCATCGTCTACACAGGACAGAACTCACCGGGCAATGGGCACATCTATGTCAGTGATGAATTGAAGTGTGTGTGTGTGTGTGTGTGTGTGTGTGTGTGTGTGTGTGTGTGTGTGTGTGTGTGTGTGTGTGTGTGTGTGTGAGAGAGAGAGAGAGAGAGAGAGTGTGCGAGTGAGTGTGTGTGTGTGTGTGTGTGTGTGCATGTGTGCGTGCGTGTGCGCGCTCAATTTGGCTTAGATAGTTGTTGTGTTTAGAATAAACATGTAACACACAAAGTGAGGTCTACATACAGTGCATGTACTGGCTTGCATGTGAGTGCTGAGAAATTAAGTGAGTAATATTTCTGTGTGTGTGTGTGTGTGTGTGTGTGTGTGTGTGTGTGTGTGTGTGTGTGTGTGTGTGTGTGTTTTAATGCAACATACAGTACAGTGTAGCAGTGTTGTGTTTTGTTCAGCGGTCAGTTGTTGTGTTTGTTTAGCCATGTAGCGATGTAGCCATGTAGCGTGCCTGCTGCCTATTAAGGGGAGGGAACACCGCTATGGCTCCATCGACATAGGAGCTGTGTGTGTGTGTGTGTGTGTGTGTGTGTGTGTGTGTGTGTGTGTGTGTGTGTGTGCATATGTGTGAGGGAACACCGCTATGGCTCCATCGGCTCTAGGAGCTGTGTGTGTGTGTGTGTGTGCGTGTGTGTGTGTGTGTGTGTGTGTGTGTGTGTGTGTGTGTGTGTGTGTGTGTGTGTGTGTGTGTGTGTGTGCATATGTGTGTGTGTGTGTGTGTGTGTGTATGTGTGTGTGGGGGGGCAGGCGAGGCTGGATGGCTGGACGGCTGTGGGGGCAGGCAGGGCTGGATGGCTAGCTCGCTGGCTGGGAGTGTGAGTATGGATTACCCCCCCAGGGCACCGCAGAGCCACCGCCACCACCAGAGCTACCGCCAGAGTCACAGCCCTCATTTCTACTGCTGCACACTTGTCTATGGGACAGTCCCATGTATTTTATTTTATATATATATATATATATATATATATATATATATATATATATATATATATATATATATATATTAATTTGACCACCTGAGGTTAAATTAAGGAAGGGGTCAGTTACAATAGCAAAGGGGGAAGTTACAATAGCTCTTCTTCCACGGAGTCCTGGCCAAGACCGGCAGACACAGCCACAGCCACAGCCCTCAATTCTGCTGCTCCACACTAGTCTATGGGACAGTCCCACGCATTTTATTTTATCATTATATTTATACATTTTATATATATATATATTTAACCTGAGGTTAAGTAAGGGGTCAGTTACAATAGCAAAGGGGGAAGTTACAAGACAGACAGCCAGAGCCACATCCCTCAATTCTGCTGTTCCACACTAGTCTATGGGACAGTCCCATGACATTGATTTTATCATTATATTTTATTTATATATTATATCTTTTTTTCCTTTAACCTTTCTTTAACCAGGAAGTTGTCTCGTTGAGTTGCAATACCTCTTCTGCCAGGGCGTCCTGGCCAAGACAGACAGATAAATTAATGAATCCCAAAAGGCACTAACTACTCTCCTCCTACTCCTCACTAGTCTATTGCACAGTCCCGTGCATTTTATGATTTTATTTCGTGCATAACTCTACTGTACCCTCACTAGTTAGTCTATTGAACAGTCCCGTGCGTTTTATGATTTTATTTTGTGCATAACACTACTGTCCCCTCACTAGTTAGTCTATTGGACAGTCCTGTGCGTTTTATGATTTTATTTTATTTTGTACATAACTCTACTGTACTCTCACTAGTATATTGGACAGTCCTGTGCATAACTCCACTGCATGCTCACTCTTACAGTGGAGTGGAGTTTTAATGACTTCTTTCCAATCTTTCTATTGAACAGGCCTGTGCATTTTATTATTTATTTTGTGCATAACACTACTGTACCCTCACTAGTTAGTCTATTGGACAGTCCTGTGCATTTTATTATTTATTTTGTGCATAACACTGCTGTACTCTCACTAGTCTATTGGACTGTCCTGTGCATAACTCCACTGCATGCTGTGGAGTGGAGTTTTAATGTCGTCTTTCCAATTTTTCATTGGTTGTAATTGTGATGACAATTTGGAAGTTTTTTTTGTTTTTGTTTTTTTTCCCTCAGGTGTTGTTTGTCTGTAGTGGACTTAAAATAGAACCTAATTAGGAGGAGTATAATTAGCAATAAAACAATACATAGACAGGGCTTGGTAAGTCATTAGGAAAAAGGGTGAAAATTGAGGCATTTTTCATCCTGTGTTTTTCCCTTATTATGATTGAAAGCAACCAAATTTGGCACATTTCAAAGCATTGCAGATGACGCTAAAATGATGAGACATTTCTGTCCTATAATTTTCACCTCATGATTATAAAGTTGCAACATTTTGAAACTGTACAGCAAGCAGACCAGTCAAGCCCCATTTCCCCTCATCATCATTACTGGTAAGAAAAAAAACGGAGGGATCGTATCATGTAATTTTCACACATCATGTTTTAAGTTGCCATGTTTTGAATCTGGACAGTGAGCATCATCTTCTCTTCTCTTCTCTTCTCTTCTCTTCTCTTCTCTTCTCTTCTCTTCTCTTCTCTTCTCTTCTCTTCCTCACACTCCTGCTGTCTGTCGGCACCTGTCTCCTTTATTTGCATCGTCTGTCTGTTTCGTCAGCTGTTACTTCCACGAGCGGGCAGACTGCTGTTGTCATATAATGCGTTTGTTTAGGGCACGAGTGGCCATAATGGATTAAATTTCACTTTGTTTGCCTGCGTACGTTTGTGGCTTTGAATTGGGAAACGGAGAGCAGTCTCACTGTGCATCTTGTCCTGGCCTGTTGCTAAGGGTCTGTGTGTGTGTGTGTGTGTGTGTGTGTGTGTGTGTGTGTGTGTGTGTGTGTGTGTGTGTGTGTGTGTGTGTGTGTGTGTGTGAGTGTGAGGGTCTGTGTGTGTGTGTGTGTGTGTGTGTGTGTGTGTGTGTGTGTGTGTGTGTGTGTGTGTGTGTGTGTGTGTGTGTGTGTGTGACTGTGTGTGTGTGTGTGTGTTTGCGCGTGTGTTTGTGCATGCCTGTGTGTGTGTGTTTGTGCATGTGCGTGTACGTGCATGTGCGCCTGTGTGTGTGTGTGTGTGTGTGTACGTGCATACGTGACTGTGTGTGTGTGTGTGTGTACGTGCACACATGCCTGTGTGTGTGTACGTGCACGCGTGCCTGTGTGTGTGTGCCTATGTGTGTGTGTGTGTGTGTGCGTGTGTTTGTGTTTGGCTGTCTGTTTGTCTGTTTGGTGTGTTTCCCCCTCTTGCGTCTGTGATTCTATTACATTTTGAGCAAAAGAGAAGAGAAGGGAGTAATTGCATTACCATGCCTTAAGTAAAAAGCTCTCTGGTCTGGGAGTGTTCTCAGTACTGCGTGGGTTAATCTGATTGTGGCTGTCTTCATGGTGATTGTATCACACGGTAACCGTAGCGATGCTACGCTCCCCAACCAATCCAGATGGGATCAGCCTCGGCTGCCGATCGCTAATTTGGTTTTTTAGAATACATTACCTGCCAGGGCCGCCGGAGTCGCTTCCGATGGGCTCCCCTACCCCACCTCCTCACCTCCCACCTCCTCCTCCCGGCTCTCCTCATGTGTCCCCAGCTACTTGGTGCTCTCCTCCGGAGCCGCATCCGCTAGGCTGCCCCACCCCCCACCCCCCACCTCGCTCCTGCTCTCCTCATCTCTCCCCAGCTACTTGGTGCTCTCCTCCGGAGCCGCTTCCGCTAGGCTGCCCCACCTCCACCTCCCACCTCCTCCCGGCTCTCCTCATCTCTCCACAGTTACTTGGTGCTCCTCCCCTCTTCTCTCCTCTCCTCTCCTCTCCTCTCCTCTCCTCTCCTCTCCTCTCTTCTCTTCTCCTCTCCTCTCCTCTCCTCTCCTCTCCTCTCTCCTCTCTCTTCTCTCTCTCCTCTCCTCTCCTCTCCTCTCTTCCTCTCTTCTCCTCTCCTCTCTTCTCCTCTCTTCTCTTCTCTTCTCTCCTCTCCTCATCCTCTCCTCTCCTCTCCTCTCCCCTTTCCTCCTACCTTACCTGCCAGGGCCACAAGAGCCGCTTCCTCTAAGCTCTACAGACTCACGAGCATACCCCCACCAGCACCCCGCCCCACCCCACCCCGGCTCTCCTCATCTCTCCCCGGTTACCATAGGTCCCCCTCTACCTCTACCATAGGTTCCTCTCTTAGCTTAGGGCCTTGGTGCTTCTCTCCTTTCTCTTCTCTTCTCTTCTGTCCTCTCTTCTCCTCCTCTCCTCTCCTCTCCTCTCCTCTCCTCTCCTCTCATCTCATCTCATCTCCTCTCCTCTCCTCTTCTCTTCTCTTCTCTTCTCTTCTCTTCTCTTCTCTTCTCTTCTCCACTTTCTCTTTTCCCCTGTCTCTATCCTCCCTTAGCGTAGGGCCACGGAGTTCAGTGGTATTCTGAATGGGAATACCAGTCTGCTCTCTTTCTCTCTGTATCTCTCTGTATCTCTCTGTATCTCTCTCTCTCTCTCTCTCTCTCTCTCTCTCTCTCTCTCTCTCTCTCTCTCTCTCTCTCTCTCTCTCTCTCTCTCTGTATCTCTCTCTCTGTCTCTCTCTGTCTCTGTCCCGTCTCTGTCCTATTCTATCCCTCTCCTCATCTCTCCACATCAAGTGTCCCTACTCCTCTTTTAGCTTAGTGCCTTGGTACTCCCCTCTCCAGTACTCTTGCCTCCCCTCTCCTCCCTCTCCTCCCCTCGCCTCTCTTCTCCTCTCCTCTGCTAGACTCTACTTGGTCTCTCCTCTCCTCTCTTCTCTCCTCTCCTCTCCTCTCCTCTCCTCTCCTCTCCTCTCCTCTCCTCTCCTCTCCTCTCCTCTCCTCTCCTCTCTTGTCCTCACCTCTCCTCTCCTTTCCTCTCCTCTCCTCTGTGATGTTAAATAGTGAAGGTTTCACAATAAACGATGTGTTAAAAATAAAAAATCTCCTCTCCTCTTCTCTCCTCTCCTCTCCTGCCCGCTCCTCTTCTCTCCTCTCCTCTCCTGCCCGCTCCTCTCCTCTCTTCTCCTGCCCTCTCCTATCCTCTCCTCTCTTCTCCTCTCTTCTCCTCTCCTCTCCTCTCCTCTCCTCTCCTCTCCTCTCCTCTCCTCCCCTCTCTCCTCTCCTCTCCTCTCATCTTATGTCCTCTTCTCTTCTCTCTTCTCCTCTCCTCCTCCACAGGGTTCAGAGGTTAGTGTCTGCTCCTCGATCACCTACTCAGGGCTCTCTATCTCCCTGTTCCTCCGTCTTAGCCAATCTCTTGCTCTCTTCTTCTTTGTCTTAGTTTGTCTGTCTGTTGCTCTCTTTCTCTCTCGCTCTCGCTGCCTCTCACGCTCTGTTAGTCTGTCTCTGTTTTTCTTTGTCTTAGCATGTCTGTCTGTCGCTCTCTCGCGCGCGCTCACTCTCACTCTCTGTCAGTCTGTCTCTCTGTTTCCTCTGTCTTCATTTGTCTGTCTCTGTTTCTGTCACTGTCTTAGTCTGACTCTGTCTGTTTCTCATGTGTTGTATTGAGGACTCAATTCTGGGCCCTCTCTCTCCCTGGGCCTGTGACAAGTGGCCCATTATGTCCGCCCTGTTGGCTTCCCTGCACACACACACGCACACGCACGCACACACACACACACACACACGCACACACACGCACACACACGCACGCACGCACACACACACACACACACACACACACACACACACACACACACACACACGCACACAGTATCAAAAACAGGCAACTGAACTAAATGAGTATAGACAGCGGGATGGACTGACAGCTTGATTAGCAACAGTAACCAAGGGAGTAGAAGGCTGTGTGTGTGTGTATTTAGTAGTCAGAGAGTAAAAGGTCTTGTGTGTGTGTGTGTGTGTGTGTGTGTGTGTGTGTGTGTGTGTGTGTGTGTGTGTGTGTGTGTGTGTGTGTGTGTGTGTGTGTGTGTGTGTGTGTGTGTGTGTGTTTGCATTTGTGGGTAGGTGGATGGGGCGGGGGGGTTTGTCAGCTATGTGTCTGTGTTTAACCATTGAGCGCATAGCCTCTGTTCTAGCCTCAAGTCCACCAAAATGCAAATGATCAGTTACTTCAGACTCTCTGCATTGTCTCTCATAGCAATGTTGGTATGATGCACTTGAGTTGAGTGTTTTTGGCAAAGAGTGAATAAGCCCGTCAACGGGCCGGTCTGTTGTCATTGGGTGTGTGTGTATTTGTGTGTGGGTTTGGGGTATTTGTACGCTGAGTGTCTGATTGTGCTTACATGTGCTGTCTGGTCTTATCTAAATCTATTTCCTTAAACACATACACAGACGCATGCACGCACGCACGCATGCGCACAAGCACACACACACACACACACACACACACACACACACACACACACACACACACACACACACACACACACACACACACACACACACACACACACACACACAACCTCTTCCTGAACCACATAAATGAGAAAAGACAACGGGATGGTTTGACAGATTAGCAGCAGTAGTAGTTAGTAGCATAGTAGTAGTGGAATAAAAAGTTTGGTGTATTTGTAAGCCGTGTGTCTGTGCTTAACGTCTGGTCTTATCTAAATGCACTTCTTTTCCCAACAGGAAGTCCCGGTCCCACTGGGATATATAAAATAATAGTAGTAATGTTCAGAGAGGATAAATACTGTATTATTGTAATGCAATGATAACCAATGTTCTAAATGCATTTCCTGTCCCAAAAGGAAGCTACTGTCCCAAAACATTCCTGGTAAGCACTATGACTGTTGTTTAACAATAGGCTGTATTGACAAATCGTTCAGGTGTGTAGTTTTACAGCAGGTTAGAAGATTTCAACCTGTACTCGCTAGCATCCCGCTAATGTTTATGGGTTTGGCCCCATAAAAATTGAGCTTTGTGACCCAGTATATAATAATCTAGTGGCGCAAAATAATCGAAACGCTACTGAAATGGGGTCTTATTATTTCTAGCTTTGAACTTAATATTAATATTTCAGGACAAAAAATTATAAAAAATCACAAAAATTATAATGGTAGAAAACTCCATTGACACCCATTCATTTTGCACTTAGGTAGGATAAGGGTTAGCCAGTTGTGTCTAGTAGCTAGTTCCGTGAGTGAACACCAAAGAAAGTGGATCTAACAAGAAGCGTCATTTTGTTTCCTTTCCGGTATCCACTTTATGTCGGGTGAACGCCCCTTTAGGAGACCTTAGGTTAGGAGACCTTCGGAGTCCTGAGGTTGAGAATCAATGAAGTCCCCTTAGCGCTGTAGATGGCGGTAGCGCACCTCTTGCGCAAACACCTCAAAAAGAGAAGAAGAGGTGGGGGACAACGCCCCCTTAGGACACCCAATTTGAGCACACGCTTTTGCATTGAGTGGGCGTGTTTTGCGATATCTTGGTTTGATTCAGTATTTTTGCCATAGAGGTAGAAAATAACACTAGAGAGGACCCCGCCCCTCCTTTTACGGCAGTCTGTAGCTATCTGGAGGTAGATCAGAGAAATGGAAATTAACGGAGAACGAGGCTCACCTCTGTCAAAAATGGCTTAATCATGTGAAAATGTCCATCAACACACTATACAAGGACAATAGTTGAAGTCATAAAATATATTATTTGATTTTTAAATGTATTTTATCGACTCATATGATTTCAGTAGATATGTAGCCTGACATTTCAAATCTGGTCTTTGATTAAAGTGTTACTTTGTATTTACACAGTTTTAGTTCATTTCTTGACAGGGCTGGGCGTGTTCTCCATTGACTTGCATTGCCTGAAGGTACCTACACTACCTACGGAAGTTGGGAAGCTCCAGCTGCCATTTCCCAGTGCTGTCGCAAATTGCTGTGTCCTCTCTAGTGTTATTTTCTACCTCTATGATTTTTGCTCTGGTCTTATCTCAATGCACTTCCTGTCCCAACAGGAAGTCCCTGTCCCACACTCTGGGCCGGCTACTCAGCCCCCTGGCCTCGCTGGACCCCTCGCACTTCTGGTGAGCTCAGCACAGCACCCATTACATTATATTCTGGTTAGCTCTGCACAGCACCTATTTCGTTACACTACATTACACTAAACAATACATTACACTATACCAGTGATTCTCAAAGTGTGGTCCGGGGACCACTGGTGGTCCGCGACAGAGCTCAGGTGGTCCGCGAGGGGATTTCTACTTGTCCAAGACACACTAGCAGAAGGTTATATTTGTAACATTATTACAAAGCCAAACATGTCTGAAGTCATATGTTCACCATAATAAGACAGGCTTGTAAATGTAAATAAAAACGAAGTGATCTGCATCAAATTTAGCGATGTCGAATTGGCACTTGTCAATTCAGTTGACAGGTGGTCCCTGAACATTTTTGGTGGGACAAAGTGGTCCTCGGCCTGAGAAAGTTTGAGAATCACTGCACTATACCTATTACATTACATTACATTACATTACACTTATTACATTACGTTACGTTACACTTATTACATTACATTAGACTCTGGACCCCTCGCACTTCTGGTGAGCTCTGCACAACACTCCCGTTACATGACATTACATTACACTACATTAC
Source organism: Engraulis encrasicolus (assembly GCF_034702125.1). Taxonomy (NCBI): domain Eukaryota; kingdom Metazoa; phylum Chordata; class Actinopteri; order Clupeiformes; family Engraulidae; genus Engraulis; species Engraulis encrasicolus. Next base: position 2,462,178 of record NC_085875.1, on the reverse strand, counting down.
ACTACATTACACTACATTCAGGTGAGCCCTCTGTCTCTCTCCCCCTCTCTCTCAATTCAGTTCAATTCAATAGTGCTTTATTAGCATGCCGAATAAGACATCCATATTGCCGAAGCAGTCATACAAATCATTAGAGGAATCACAAAAACTAAAGGAAAGAAGCCATAGATAGGCCTATACATACACTTTAGCCAACAGTATGATACTCTCTCTCTCTCTCTCTCACTTTCTTTCTCTCTCTCTCTCTCTTTCTCTCTCTCTCTCTCTCTCTCTCTCTCTCTCTCTCTCTCTCTCTCTCTCTCGCTGTCTCTCTCTCTCACACACACACAAACACCATGTCATCTCTCTCTCTCTCTCTCTCTCTCTCTCTCTCTCTCTCTCTCTCTCTCTCTCACACACACACACACACACACACACACACACACACACACACACACACACATCATGTCATCTCTCTCTCTCTCTCTCTCTCTCTCTCTCTCTCTCTCTCTCTCTCTCTCATTCATATCATGCAGTGCCTCTCTCTCTCTCTCTCTCTCTCTCTCTCTCTCTCTCTCTCTCTCACACACACACACACACACACACTCTCTTTCTCATTCATTCCATGCATTGCATCTCTCTCTCTCTCTCTCTCTCTCTCTCTCTCTCTCTCTCTCTCTCTCTCTCTCTCTCTCTCTCTCTCTCCTTACTGCAGAGTATAGCAATATCCACTAAACATAGTTGCTCGGTGTTTTCCTCTTGCAAAGGTAACCTTGGCATCATGTCTGCAATGTGACAGCAGTGTGTTTAAAAATAAACTCTGGTCCATTAGCAGGGGTGTGTGTGTGTGTGTGTGTGTGTGTGTGTGTGTGTGTGTGTGTGTGTGTGTGTGTGTGTGTGTGTGTGTGTGTGTGTGTGAGAGAGAGACTCTGTGTGCGTGTGCGTGTGTGTAGGTGTTCGTTTTTGTGTTTGTGTTTGTGTGTGTGTGTGACTGTGTGTGTGTGTGTGTGTGTGTGTGTGTGTGTGTGTGTGTGTGTGTGTGTGTGTGTGTGTGTGTGTGTGTGAATGACTTTGTGTGTGTGTGTGTTTGTGGTGGGGGTTGATGGTGCCGCCACTGCATTCTTTCTGTAGGTCTCCGTGTCCTCCTGTGTGTGTGTGTGTGTGTGTGTGTGTGTGTGTGTGTGTGTGTGTGTGTGTGTGTGTGTGTGTGTGTGTGTGTGTGTGTGTGTGTGTGTGTGAGAGTGACAGTGACTTTGTGTGTGTATATGCTTGCGCACGTGCATATGTGACTTTTTGTGTACGTGCATGTAGTACCTTTGCGTGTGTGTGTGTATATATACGTATGTGTCTGCCCATTTGTGTGTGAGTGACTTTGTGCGCAAATGCGTGTATGTGTGTGTGTGTGTGTGTGTGTGATTGTGAGACGACTGGTTGCATGTGTGTTTGTTAGAGGTTGATGATGTCTGCCCAGCACCAGGAATGGAAAATGCATGCCTGGGTGTGTGTGTGTGTCTGTCTGTGTGTGCGTGTGCGTGCGTGTGTGTGCATGCGTGCGTGTGTGTGTGTGTGTGTGTGTGTGTGTGTGTGTGTGTGTGTGTGTGTGTGTGTGTGTGTGTGTGTGTGTGTGTGTGTGTGTGTGTGTGTGTGTGTGTGTGTGTGCTGTAGGTCTTCGTGTCCTCCAGGTTCGTCCTCCATAGGCAGGGGCGCCACCACAGGGGTGTGTGTGTGTGTGTGTGTGTGTGTGTGTGTGTGTGTGTGTGTGTGTGTGTGTGTGTGTGTGTGTGTGTGTGTGTGTGTGTGCATCAGGATGATTTAGGGGGGGCCAAAGACTCACAGAGGACGATGCTGAGGCATGCCATGATTGGGGTTGGGGACGAACTGAGATTATTTTCTTTCAGGGGGCCTACCATTTTCTAGAGGTGCCCCTGTGACTGCCTGACTAGTTTGCTACTTTAAATCCGAAAACAGAAAGAATGTGCCGTCGTGCACATCCCACCCATACGTAGGCTACAGGTTCTGTAGGAAAAATAATGGTCCACACACAATGAAAGATTCCAAATATGAGTTTATTAGCACAACATTTCAGACACACTGCAATTGGATGAGAGATAACGCGTCCGAAATGTTGTGCTTTGTGATGTATACTCCAGCACAACAATTCCGGTCGTTCTACGCATCCTTGTTGCTACGCATGCTACGCATGCTACGTTGCTACGCGATGATGGCATAAACACCAGACTCAGCCTCTGTCAAATCGAAATGCTTTCGGCTGTTTTTTCAAAATTAAATGAAAGTGCTTCATGTAAACTCTACGGAGAATAATTTTAATTCAGAATTATTGATTCAGAATTAAAAACACCATGTAAATGTGACCATTGTCTGGTTATGAAGAGGGGGACATCTTATGGTGCACTGTGCATCTTAGCATCGCGTTTTAGCGCATCACATTACATATTATTCCCAGATATGTATTTGTTCATGCTAAAGAATAACATTACTATAGGACTACAAGCTACTTTTAGATATGTTTCACACCTGACCACAATAGCAGAAGAAGAGATGGTTAGGGTTATTAACCCATCCCACAGACTCACTTCAGAAGGGGGATTTGAAGGTTGTTGGCATGAAATACATTACTGCATTAATGTAAAGGAAAACTAGTGTCTAAATAAGGTGTGAGAGCACTTAAGGAATTGGTGTGGCCTTCTACACTGCATGGATGATGAGCTCAGACAGGTACCAAGAGGAGGGGAGCGGAGGACCAGAGAAGAACTGTACAGTATGGCCGAGGGAGAGAAGGGGGAGTGGAGGAGGGGGGGGGGGCGGAGGACCAGAGAAGAACTGTACAGTATGGCCGAGGGAGAGAGGGGGGAGGGCGGAGGACCAGAGAAGAACTGTACAGTATGGCCGAGGGAGGGAGAGAGAGGAGGGGGAGGGGGGGGGGGGGGCGGGGGCGGAGGACCAGAGAAGAACTGTACAGTATGGCCGAGGGGAGAGAGGGGGGGGGGGAGGACCAGAGAAGAACTGTACATTATGGCCGAGGGAGAGAAGGGGGGGTGTGGGGGGGGGGGGGGGTACCAGAGAAGAACTGTACAGTATGGCCGAGGGAGAGAGAGGAGGGGGGGGGGAGGACCAGAGAAGAACTGTACAGTATGGCCGAGGGAGAGAAGGGGGGGTGGAGGGGGGGGGGGGAGGACCAGAGAAGAACTGTACAGTATGGCCGAGGGAGGGAGAGAGAGAGGAGGGGAGGGGGCGCGGAGGAGCAAAGAAGAACTGTACAGTGTGGCCGAAGGAGGGAGGGAGAGAGAGGAGGGGGGGGCCGGAGGACCGAAAGGAACTGTATGACAAAGGGACAGAGACAGGAGCAACAGTTACACACGTACCAATAACTTCTCATTTTTGAACTCTGACATGCCACCCATAATGTTGTGTGCATTGCAAAATTTTGAGCAAAACTGCGCTCTTACCCTGCTAATTGAACCTTCACACTTCACTTTACTGGTGCAATGTGCCATTAATGAAGATTGGCCAACAGGCTGTTTGAAATTGAGCCATGAAACTTCCCACACTAAAATGACAGGTGTCTCAGATATTTTGTCCAACCCCTGTATATATACTTCAGCCATTAAGACTCAGAGAGAGGAATTCATATTTAACGATTTAATGATAACATAGTTGACAATGGAATTGGCATAAGTAGACAGTATTTGGCGTAGGTCCAATCATCAACCCGGTGCTTGCGCTGGTGGATCCAGTAGAGCCTGCCGTAGCCGTGCAGCAGGAACTGGACCTTTAACCCCCCGGACAGGAAGACTGGACCCAACTGGTGGTGGCTACATTGCACTGTAACTAACAGAGAATGTTATGTTGGACAATGCTGTCAGTGTTGCAACTGTACACTGGATCTATAGTCTTTGTTAATCATCTAAATGTTGTTACTAATTAATTTTATACTGCTGTACAGTACTCTGCGCAGACCCCTTACCCTGTTCTTGCTGGTATTTCCTCCTTGTAAGTCGCTTTCATCGTCTGCTAAATGTACTGTAATGTAATGTAATGAGAACACAAGTGCAGACGTAAGAAATAGGTCAGTGTTCTAATTGAATTTTTTTTTTTAAACATTGAACATAACAGGAGTTTTTAAAAATAGAAATATCACCCACGTGCTTGGCTGTAGCACAGAGATGAGACTTCCCTGTAAGCTGTTAATAATAATAATAATAATAATAATAATAATAATAATAATAATGATAATAATAATAATAATAATAATAGTAATAATAATATACTGTCTGTAAACATCTAACTAGTGCTTTCGGGTTTTGTTTTAGCTGGTGGTGAGAACAAATTTCCCCTTGGGGATGATAAAAGCCTGTCTATCTATCTATCTATCTAACCTAACACTTTGTTAATAATTTTACAACCATTGCTTTTACAGTCAGCCTCTTTCAAATCAGTGTATGGTTTACAATTATGCTGACACACATCTACTATCTAGTGGCCGCTTGGGTGTGTGTGTGTGTTGTCTTAATGCCATCTTCTATTTTGTCAGTCTATTGCCTTGCCATCTGTCTGTCTGCCACCTTCTCTGTCTGCTGTATATTGTTTAGACACGCTTGGAAATCAGGGGTGGGGAACCTTTTTCACTCGAGGGGCCACTTCAAAGTCCTCCAAGGGCCGTAAAAGTACTCTGAGGGACGTACTGTGAACACAAACCAGGATTCCCCTGGCACTTTAGGTCTATATTGAAGGCAGCCACCTTTAACAGAACCCACCTTCTACATGTATAGGTAACCTGAATATAACTTAATTGTATTGAACATTTAATTTCTAAGATTCCTTTACAAAATCATTTTTCATGTTTCATGTGAAGCTGCATAACATTAAAATTATATCCCGGGCCGAGACATAGGATCCCCACCCCGTTGTAAATTATTGACTGATGTGAACTACAGTTAACTAGTTCACGAGTTTGTCCTTGAGTGCTTGGTGTACAGTTTACGTATAGTATATGCATGTTTGGCATGTTAGCTGGCCTCGGTCCTGGGATGCTTTAAACGGAGCTCATGCGGGATGAGATCCGCTTCCCCCCTATGTGTAGTATAGAGGAAGTGTAACTGGGTGTTCCAGTGAAATGGAGGAGTATGGGGAGGTGGTGGGACAATTCGGAAAGCCTTCGCGCATGACAGGCGAGAGAGGGAAGGAGGGATTTAAATATGCGCGAAGGCGGGAGCAAGTAATGACAGCTGTCAATCACTCTCGGACTTCCTCCAGAACTACGTTTATATATAAACAACATTTCACGAGTTTGTCCTTGAGTGCTTGGTGTACAGTTTACGTATAGTATATGCATGTTTGGCATGTTAGCTGGCCTCGGTCCTGGGATGCTTTAAACGGAGCTCATGCGGGATGAGATCCCAAAGATGCTGAGACCAACCAACTATGCCAGACGATGCACTCAAGACGAGGTCCGTTTACCTCCCAAAAAAGCGAAGTAGTGCGCAGCTGACTAGAGGACCGAGGGCCAAGCTTAAAAATAAACAGGCCTAAATAACCAAAACAAATAATTACAAGAATAATAATGATAATAGGCTACGTAACGCAGCGTGGTGAAACGGTGACGATCCGATAAGGGCCAATGCGAGTGAGAGCTAATGCCCGAGACAAATAGCCTATACCTGCGAGGTTCGCACACATGGCGCACAAGCGCTCAGAAAAGCAGCGGGACGTTTTAAATGCTGCCCTGATTGGCCATGTTAGATAGTAGCTGTGGTGGCTGCGAGTCTGTCACTGTCACGTGGTAAGCGCGAATGCAGGCTGAACGAGATATTAACCTATGCGGCACGCCAGCTATGGGAGCGTAACCAACTGGTTTGGAAAAGAATGAGTGACTGTAGCGAGAACGTGTGTAGGCCTGTAAGGCGTTCCGCTTCCCTGGTAAACATCTATGAGGGTATGCGAACCCGTTAGACAATAGCAGATAGGTGAACGAGATCTGATGGTAAAACTGCGAGGGTGAGGAGTAAAACAGAAATGGGCCGTCGGCCGTTGGGCATGGACTCGACTCTGGTGTCTGAAAATGATGGGTGGCGAAACAGAAAAAGGAGGCAGGCTCATGAGCCAATGTCGCTGGACATGGAGCTGATTCTAGTGTCGGAAAGGGATACGGGGTTAGGCTACTAAAAGAAAACGTTGAAGACAGACACAGGCCTAGTTGGGCGTGCGTGTGTGCAGTGAATTCAGCGAAGCTGTGGTTACAGCGCTGTCCATGGTGCTGGCAATCGAAATATCCATGCGCGTGGCTAGGGCTGTTCGAGGCACAGTGGTTGCCCATTCGGAGGTGGCTACTGATAATCTCAGAATTCAGGTAATAGTTACGTTATCATGAGGAGTTGTGACTGAGCTAAACCAGATGGCGAGTGCCTTGGGTGGGTGATGGACTTCATAAGTGCGCTATCTGAAATTAGAATTCAGTAGCCTATGCATACATCTTCGTTCTCGCTGGAGAACGGGCTTCTCGTGGTCGTCCGCGCGGCGAAGCGATCATGAAAGTGCTTAACGGGGTCGCTGGACCACTGCACTCGAGAAGTCGTGAAAGGTGCTTTACGGGGTCGCTGGAGTTAAAAGCGAATAGCAAAATTAGCGTGTTGGGCAAGGTCGCTGGCCGTGGTGCTGAATTACTGCCGAGCGGAAACCTGATATAGATAAAATCTGATGCGTGGGGCTCCAACTGAGAGCTCGGACGATACCCGCGCCCGCGAAATATGTGCGAATAAATACTGCGTTGATAATTGAGGGAATGAGATTCAGGTGGATAGGTAGGCGTGCCTGTACTAGCACGCAAGGAACTGGACAAATTACAGACGAGCAGGAAATACAGAGCAGATGTTAATTTAGACCTGTCAAATTTCATTACGGAACGACATTAATCGTGCAGGGTTCCCAGCGAGGTGACCTAAAGAAGAGCTAGTGGCCCTGTCAAATGGATGGCAATCCGATGCGCGCCACAATAACGAGACGAACAGAAAATAAAGCAGCGACTGTATGAATGTATGCGCCAATTGAGCGTCTGAAAATAGACGCAGCAACGGTGGCTGTCCAACTGGTGTCAAGGATAATCTCGGAAAGGCAGGTATTAGCTACATGCGTCTAAGGAGTTGTGAATGAGCCAAACGTCGGGCGAGCGCATTGCAGGGCTGATGGACAATCGACCGTTGTTTGTGACCAGGAGACACGCTGTGCAATTGGCCCGGGCAGACAGACGACAATCCTATGTAGTTCTAAATAAATGCGAATGCGGTAACCTCTTTGAATTGCGCCAGGAGTTTCTTTGAGGGAGAGAATTCAGAATGAATGAATGACCGAATCAATGGATGAAGAATGCTCTTTTGAAAGTCGATTTGGTTATAAAGCGTCTGCCAAATGCAATATAATAAAATAATTTGTGCATCCAAAGAGGTAACCCGTTAAAGGGTTCACGTGGTAACTAGGCGAGTACAGGGAGATGTTGCAATATGATCCAAGCGAGTGTTCTGAGGCATGTTTAACCATTACCCGTGCATAAATCGCCTATGCGCGCTGGGCTGTTTTGGGTGGGTGCCGTAACGGCGGGTAAATGTTTGAATAACAAAATTATGTGGTTAGGGTTCGGCGCTGCGGGGAACCGTTGCGCTTGGATACGCTTGGCGCAGTCTGGGAAACAATGGCCTGAGCTGTGGCACAGGGCCCAAAGGGTTCATACGTGCTTCCGCAACATGTCTATATCTGTGGGGTGACGAATGTGAACCGCGGAATTTAAGACGGATACAGCCTAAGCTCAGTTTGCATGGCAAAACAAAATGTCAGGCTTTAAATACCATGCATGGTGTGTCTGTGATGCTATAATGCGCAGACTACCAACGGCTCTTACGAATAGCCTATGAATTACGTGAGACACATGTTGACGGCCGAGCGTTTACCCGCTTAATCTGTAATGTGACTTAATCTTAACGTGCCGATAGCAAAAAAGGGGTGAAACACATTAGGTACTAAGAATGTAAGCCACTGCAGCATTGAGTAGTCTGGGGGTGGCGAGTCGTTACGAGCGCAATAGCGGTGAGGTTGGTGAGGACTAGCTGTGAAGTCATATTCGGTCCGAGCGGCGGCTCGAGTAGCCTCCGTGCGCACGCGGCGCTGTATGCAAAACTGCCTGTGGTATGAATGGTGGTGGATGCGGGCACCAGGCACGGGCACTCCTATGCATCGAGCTGTCGATGTGGAGCCGCCTGGAGATAACCCGCTTCTGAGTCGCGTCTTGCTGACGCGCGTAGATCCGGCACGAGCACTCCGGGGAGGTTGAGGGAAAGTTGGGTGGGGAGGGAGCAGCTGGCGCGGGGCCAACCGGAGGGAGACGACCGAGGGCTGCCTCGGCCGGGGGAGGTGGAGGGGGGGAGGGGGAGTAGCGACGCGGTCGCTAACGGAGCCGCCTGCGATCTGACGCATGTTTGGTCCGGGCAAATGGAACCCGGTGGCGCTCCAGCGGGAGCGGACCCATGTCGGACGGGTGATGGGGAGGGAGAGAGGGAGCAGTCGACAGTTGCCAACTGGATGGGGGATAGGGTGGGGAGGAAAGAGGGGGAGGGGTGTAGCGACGCGGTCGCCACCGACACGGCGGGTCTGAAGGCAGTTGCACGATGACGCTATAGCAGTGTTGGCCCGTGGAGAAAACGGGCAGGGGGTGTGCGTCGTCCAGTTGAGGTGGCTTCGATAGCATGGATCGAGGAGAGTGAATAATGGGTCGAAAATAAAAGGGCATTGGCGCTGGCCCTGAAAACGCGTGGGAA
>NC_085875.1:2423377-2445877 GCF_034702125.1 Engraulis encrasicolus | reverse complement strand
GTAGAACCAGTATAATGGTGGCTTTACCAATAGTATCTATAATCAATCCCACTGGTGGTGGCTTTGCCTATTGTATCTATACTCAGTCCCATTTGTGGGTTTCCCTATATTATCTATACTCAGTCCCATTGGTGCTGCTGTAGCATCGGGAACAGGGTCTCAGCTAGCAGCTTAAGTGGCTGGAAGCTCTGGGGAGTTGGAGTTCTATTGACGGAATTCATGGATTCCAACATGTGCTCTGAAATTCTGAAGCAGATGGACACGTGATACCCATTCCTGTTATGTGGAGCTGGAGATAACTTCCTGAATAAGATGAAAATGACAGTTATGTGTTGGCCAAAACATGTCCCACACACAAGCCTTTTTGAGTAACCTGTAACATTTACTCCATCTAATGGTGTATATACATGAACATTTTACATTTGGTCTCTGCTGCATCGTTGATATCATTATGGAACAAATAGCACAGTGGTTCTCTCTTTTTTGACCAAACGCCTCCCTTATCTCATCATAAGCCCCCAACGCCCTCGACCTTACTTCATCATATGCCTGCCAATGCCCCCCTAAAAAATAAAATAGACTACCCTCCAATAGAAACTGAACCCCCTTGGCCACAAGACTATTCCAGTTAAGAAATGCACTGTTCTAAATCCTTCTTCACCTCATTCACCCCTTTTCCTCTCATGTTGCTGAACAAAATAGCGACTACTGAGCGCCACCTAGCGCCCAGCTCTGACTCCTACAACAAGATTCAAATAAGTCTAAACTGCACCAAACTCAACTAAGGCCAATAGACTTAATCCAGACTCAAACTTCATGATTCACGATTTTGATGTCGGGTTGCGCTGCACACATACAAAGAATCGGAACTGTCAATCTTATCCCTGATCGTAAACACAGAGACAATGCCCGACGTTCCATTTTGAGTCGTAAATATCAAACCGTGTTTGATAGCTACGATTTGCTATCGGCAACTCTTTGAACCGGCAAAATCATCTTATAACCTTTGTCACAACGAGGTAAATCTTGCCTGAGAATCGCTTGCGATGGTCCTGTGGGGTAATATTCCACCGATTGTCGTAAGGAGGGTTTTCAGCAGAGAATCGAGCCGATAGTCGTATAGTTTGAGCCATGCTTTTTACTCTAAACCTCCCGTTGTCTGTCTTTCACGTTGCTGAACAGAATGGAGGCCGACGAGCAGGCACACGTCGTGTTGGCGTTACAAACTGTCCCAATTCTTTTCAATGGACGCATTTTTTGAGTGTCTCCTCTTATATCTCCGCTTCTACTCTAAACCCCCCCCCGTTGTCTGTCTTTCAGGTTGCTGAACAGAATGGCGGCCGACGAGCGCCACCTAGTGTCCAGCTGCGGCTCCTACATCAAGACGGAGCCCTCTAGCCCCTCCTCCCTCATCGACACCGTCAGCCATCACAGCCCTAGCGGCCAATCAGACGCCAGCGGTGGTGGTGGCGGCTACGGTAACGGCCTGACAGGTGGTGGCGGTGGTGGAGGTGGCGGCGGTGGAGGTAGGGATGCACCGATACACATTTTTTCACTTCCGATCCGATCCCGGTATCTAAATTTGGATATCTGCCGATACCGATACTACTCCGATCCTATACCAAAACCACATGTATGCATGGGTTTCAACTTGAGGTAGGCCCAAGTAGACTATTTGGTCAGAAAAGGAAGTCAGAAGAACAGGAAAACAATTAACAAGTAAAACGTCACAAGTAAAAAAGTAACAATCCCATCCTGAAAACTAATATGCAAGTGTTATGATTTCAAATTAACATTACACCTGGCTCAATGTCAGTATCAGGAAAATTCCGATACTTTGGGAAAATTCCGATCCGATCCGATCTCTGAATTATGTTGATATCTGAACCCGATACCGATACACCGATACCGATATCAGAGATTCTTTAAGTATAGAGATATGCCAACATAATAGGTTTCTATGGGCACCTAACGTGACCAGGTTCAGGTCTGCCTAAAGGGGCGTGTCATAATGCTCCTAGCATTGAATAGAACAGTCCTCAGGTCTGCCTAGGTCTGCCTAAAGGGGGATTTCCCCCCCAATAATAGAACCCGGAAACAATGGGCCAATGGAACCTCTTTCTCTCTACTCTCTCTACCGATATCCCATCCCTAGGTGGAGGCCACCCCAACGGTCTGGACTCGCCGCCCATGTTCACGCCGGGCGGCCTGGGCGTCGTAGGAGGAGGCCCCAACGCGGCGGCGTGCCGCAAGCGCTACGAGGACTGCTCCGGCGGCGGCGGCCTCATGGAGGATTCGAGCATCAAGTGCGAGTACATGCTCAACTCCATCCCCAAGCGCCTGTGCCTGGTGTGCGGCGACATCGCCTCCGGCTACCACTACGGCGTGGCGTCCTGCGAGGCGTGCAAGGCCTTCTTCAAACGCACGATACAAGGTAGTGTGTACTTGATTCATCATTTATATCAGTGATTCTCAAAGTGTGGTCCGGGGACCACTAGTTGTCCGCGACAGAGCTCAAGTGGTCCGTGAGGGGATTTCTACTTTTCCAAGACAAGCTAGTAGGCTATATTTGTAACATTATTGCAAAGCTAAACAAAGCTGAAGTCTAATTTTCACCACAGTAAGACAGGCTTGTAGATGTGAATAAAAAGTAGGGCTGAGTGATCTGCATCGAAATTAGCAGTGCCAAATTAGCATCCGTCAACAGCCAATTCAGTTGACAGGTGGTCCCTGAACATTTTTTGGGGGGTGAAGTGGTCCTCAATATGAAAAAGTTTGAGTTTTAAGTTTGAGACTGATTTATATGGTAGCCTACTATATTTGCTTTATTTGTAGTAAGGCAGTGTGTACTTGGTTCAATTCTTTTTTTTTGTTCTTTTTAGTATGAAAGCAGAAGTGCGGGAGAGCGAAATGCGGTAGGGTTGGGAAAGGACATCGAAATGACCATGACAATTATTTTGGCCCAAGGGCCACATTCGATGTAGAATTTGTCATCGAAGGGCCAGATGCCCATGTCAATATTAAGAAATAGTGTGTGCTAACATAACTTGTCAGCTTGGCCATTCCAGTACAATATAATGAATAGAGTACACAAGCTTAGCAGGGTTAGTGCAGCTGATCATTGTTAGGTCTTCAGCATTCACTCCCTAACCTTTTCAAAATGAAAAGAACTCAAAAGGTTTGATTTAACAGAACCCAAAAAGACAGACAGAGCAGACAGATAAGGCAACCAGTCTGCAGGTGAAGAGATAAATTACAGATAGCAGGAAGACAAAACCAGTCAGTCAGTCAGACTAGATAGACAGACAGACAGATACTGGCATCCGATAGATGTGTACGTAGTATATCAATATGTTTACAAAAGACCAGTGATGAGTCGACGAGGCCGGCGTCAGACAGACACGGACATGGGCAGTGTTGCCTGATTGGGCCGTTTCCCGCCCAATTGGGCTGCTTAGGATGGTCTGGTCTGCGGATAAATAAATATGGCACTTGGGCGGGTTTTTTTGCTCATTTGTGGCCATAGAAATCATTATTTAATTCCAAATTGGGCGGGATTTTAGTGCTTCCAGGCGGTTTTTGAGCATTTTTTGGCTGGAAATCATCAGCCTCATCTGGCAACCCTGGACATGGGAATAAAATTATGCCGCCGCCGCTATCTCTGTCGTGGCAAAATAAACCTGCCGACGCCGAGCGACTGATTAAACTGGATTTAATACCACAATGCAGGTGTCCAAACAGCACACAGTGGTCGTTATTGATCATGGAACCACCTGATGTGGCCGCTGTAAACACTTCCTCTATGGGGAGGGCATGTTATGGGGAGGAGGTCAAACACAACAGCGTCAATCCAAACACGGCTGTTTGCAGCGCCGCCAACCAGGGCCGTTTCGAGGCATTTTGAGGGGGGGCCCTAGGCAAAGAGGGACTTGGCGCCATATTCTTCTCCTCAAACTATTGGACACAGACACACACACACACACACATAGATGTTTTGATAGCGGCATCATTGCACTTCTCGGACGGGGCATTACATTTAGGGAGGTTATGGGGAGGGGGTCAAATACAACAGCGTCAATCCAAACACGGCTGTTTGCAGCAGCGCCGCCAACCAGGGCCGTTTCGAGGCATTTTGAGGGGGGGCCCTAGGCAAAGAGGGACTTGGCGCCATATTCTTCTCCTCAAACTATTGGACACAGACACACACACACACACACACACACACATAGATGTTTTGATAGCAGTATCATTACACTTCTCGGACGGCACATTGAATTTAGGGAGGTATTGCCACACTCCCAAAATTATCATTGGTCTCATCGAATTGAATACATGTACATAATCAGTCATAATCAGACCACATCCCCTCTCCCCCCCCCTTCTTTCATCTGAGGACCCTTTGCAATTGCCTAGTTTGCCTGCCTGGTTATGACAGGCCCTGTTCACCAACTGTCTCTCTGCTGCTGTGCTGTTGACAAAGGATGGACAAGCGCGCTCAGCTCACACACACACACACACACACACACACACACACACACACACACACACACACACACACACACACACACACACACACACACACACCCCAACCCCTCCACACGGCATATTTAGACCTCCCTCCGCTATTGTTCGCCTGCTAAACACATTGACTGGCGAGTCAAAGGGCCATTACAATAGATATCAGAGATCAGGAGAGGCAGTGGAGAGGGACCCCTCACCAGAAGCAATTGGCTGCATAATTAGAAAGACACAGGAAATAGACACAGGAAATGGAGAGGGAAAATACACGACTCCATCGCCTCCCATCTATCTATCTACATTTCTTTTTTCTTTCTCTATCTCTCTTTCCCTCTGTCTCTCTGTCTCTGTCTCTCTCTCTCTTGCTGTCTGTGTCTTTGCTTCGCTATGTGTATTGTCAGTTCTGAGACACCCCCCCCAACACACACACAAACATAGACGCACACACACACATACAAACACCCCTGCTATATCTCAACCTTCCACCGCCACGCCACGACGGGTTTCCTTTTCTTCTCTTCTCTTCTCTTCTCTTCTCTTCTCTTCTCTTCTCTTCTCTTCTCTTCTTTCCTTTTCTCTTCTCTTGTCTTCCCTTCTCTCCTCCTCCTCTCTTGTCTTCTCTTCTCTTGTCTTCCCTTCTCTCCTCCTCTCCTCTTCTCTTCTCTTCTCTTCTCTTCTCTTGTCTTCCCTTCTCTCCTCCTCTCCTCCTCTCCTCTCTCTCCTATCTTCTCCTCTCCTTTCCTCTTTTCTATTCTATTCTCTTCTCTCTTCTCCTCTCATCTCCTCTCCTCTCTTCTCTTGTCTTCCCTTCTCTCCTCTCCTCTTCTCCTCTCTGCTCTTATTTTCTCTCCTCTTCTCTTCCCTACTCTCCTCTTGTCTTGTCTTGTCTTGTCTTCTCTTCTCTTCTCTTCTCTTCTCTTCTCGTCTCTGCTCCTCACTTCTCTTGTCTTTCCGTCTCTGCTCCTCTCTTCTCCTCTTCTCTTCTCTCCACTCCTCTCCTCCCCTCTCCTCTCCTCCTCTCCTCTTCTTCTCTCCTCTCCTTTCTTCTCCTGTCTTCTTCTCCTCCTCTCCCCTCCTCTTCTTTTCCTCAGAGGGGGCCGCCTGTAATAGACCTAATCTCGTGCCGTTTGTCCGAGCCACAGGAGTTTTGTCAATAACAATCAGCGTTGGGGAAGCTGTAATTAAGGCCGAGGCTTTTCATTAGGCCGAGAGGAGGCGGGGGGAGGGGGGGCATCTCGGGGGACAGCACGGCACGGCCGTGTCAATTAGAAATGCAGGCACGCGTCACGTCACCCGCCCGCCGTCATTTCAACAGAAAGGGAATGGGGAAGTTAAGGCAGAGGAGAAGAGGAGAGGAGAGCAGAGGAGACGAGGAGAGGAGAGGGGGAAAGGAGTGGAGAGGAGAGAGGGAAGAGGAGAGAGGAGAGGAGAGGAGAGGAGAGGAGAGGAGAGGAGAGCAGAGGAGAGGAGAGGAGAGGAGAGGAGAGAGGTGAGGCAGACGTGAATAAAAGAATGACAGAAAGACATAAGAAGGGCAACAAGGCAATAGAGAGGGAGAGAGAATGTGTGTGTGTGTGTGTGTGTGTGTGTGTGTGTGTGTGTGTGTGTGTGTGTGTGTGTGCGTGCGTGCGTGCGTGCATGCGTGTACATGTGTGTGTGTGTGTGTGTGTGTGTGTGTGTGTGTGTGTGTGTGTGTGTGTGTGTGTGTGAGTGATGGTGGGTGGAGTGGGGGCTTCCAAGGACATTTTTTCCAGCTAGACGTATTCCATGATCTTTTCCTTTGAGAGCAGTGAAGAGTGTTGGTGTAATGGCATGACAAGCAGCGCCGATCAGTGTTGCCAGATTGGGTGGTTTCCCGCCCAATTGGGCTACTTAGGATGACCGTTTGCGGGTAAAAATGAATTTTGGAGAAAACAACGCCCAATTTGTCTTTTTCTTCTGCAGTTATGTGCCCATAGAAATCAATGCAATTTATTGAAATTGGGCGGTTTTTGATAACCTTTTGGGAGGGATTTGATCAGCCTCATCTGGCAACCCTGGCGCGGATTCATTCTTCTTCCTGGATGCAGGAGAGGGTGCGAGCCAACCACTAGACTAGACCAACAGAGAACCTCGTTTCTTGTTTTCCTTTCTGTCTGAAAAAGGAAACTGAGAAGACACGACACTACAACAAAGCAAATAGATAAATAAATAAGCCACTAGTGGCTACTGGAGTGGCTGAGGAGATTTGATTTAAGGTACGAGTACGATAGGGTTGCCAACCGTCCCTTGAAATACGGAATCGTCCTGTATTTAGAGATGAAAGTACGGGTTCCGTATTGAACTGAAACGGGACACGGGACGTTAAAATGCAGGAAATCACATCTGAGAAATGCTAAATTTTCTGGGGGACGACACCCAGACCCCCGGCATGATGAAGTGTCCCGTATTTTTTTCATTGACAGTTGGCAACCCTAGAGTACGAGCCATTACAGAGTTAAAGCCAGTGAGTAATGGGCCTTAATAAAGATGGCCAGTGTGTCGCGGTGTACTAATTAAGCACTAAGAGGAGAGCGTTCAAGGTGCTAATGCTACTTCACCTCAGCATCAGCGGTAATTATGACTGTCACTAGCACGAGCTAGCGTTAGCATGGTCGTATATCCTCTCTTTGCCTAGTGTTGCCACATGTCCCGGTTTCACCTGGTTGTTCTGGGTTTTTAATGATCTGTCCTTGCAATAAAATATATTGTCCCTTGACACTGACTGAAGGACATCATTGATTGGTTTTGAAATGTCAAAGGTTTTTTTTTTTTCAGTTAGAGGTGGCAACCCTATCTCTGTCACTAGCATGGGCTAGCATTAGCATGGTCATATAGGGTCCACTTCAATTTGTAATCTCTTGTCCCTGTAGCCTGAGACGTCGCAAGACAACATGAACGTAAATTCAATATGTCAGAAAAGCACAATTTAAAGGTCCTCTTCTGATTTGCAATCGGGATGTTGAATGGGAAAAAGTCACCCAAAAGTGGTTGTGGCTAGGCTGACAGCAGGAATTATTTTATTGTTTTCTCCACAGAGGCAGGGCGTTAGCTTAGCATACTAGCTTAGCTTTAAAAAGGGTCTGAACTCCTTCGCCTTTCAAGCATTAGCCGGCTAAATAAGTGGTGAGTGGAGAGTTATGAGTCTCACAGGATACGATGTGCAGCTTAAGCGCAAGCTATTTTAAATAGGCGGATGACAAGCTGTCAAGACAGCATGAGAATTCAACTCGTCATTCTGTCTTCCTCTCCTCTAGAGTCTACCTCTCCACCTCTCCCCCTCTCTAGAGCGTTGTAATGAATTGAGTCAAAATCCTTTCTATCGTGTGTTGTTGCATATCTGATATTATCTGTTTTATTAACCCTTTTGTGCAGAGCCTCTGTTATAACCTTATTGTCCCCAAAATTGTAATGAACAAGTCAGTCTGTTACTCAGGCTCTCTTTAATATCATGGCTATATTGTTATGATGTATTCAAGTAGTGTCAGCAAAGAGTCAACATCTGCATTACTTTCTTTGAAATTATTGTTTAGGCCCTTAAGTGTCATAATCACTGGAAAAAAACTTTACTTCCATAGTACTACACCACTATGACAGTGCACAGGGCCTTAACCCATTTTGTCCTAAGCCCTTTTTGGGAAAGGGTGCCCTCTGCCTATTAAATCCTAAATATCTCAGCCTCCGAAGCACATACTAACATGAAATAGGTTACATTTAAAATTTAGAACCTTCATTTTGCACCAGTATAGCGTTCATTCAACTCTAACATACCCACATTTTTAATAAAACAGCTCAAATCTCAAGAACTTGAATGCAGCGTATATGTCGCTCCAGGACACAATGGGTTAAGTAATACATTACGAATTGGTCATTGCCATTCTGGTAACAGCTAATTTATAACAGAGGGCGTGTCTTGCTACGTTAAATATTTTTAAGGAGAAAGGAGTTTGTTTGACTGGAGAGACACCGTCCACCGCTATCTGCAAAGCGGTCTTAGGTGGGACAAAGAGAAGGAAAATGCTGCAGTTTAAGGATCTAGTGCTGAACTCAAATTAGCCTAGCAGAGATAAGGGCAGGGTTATTCCTCACCAGCAGAATACCACAGTGTCTTTTCCAGCCTGAATCCAGTCTGAGATCTGGAAAATAATAGGAGCTGTTCAGGGTGAAAGTGTTAGGAAGCAGGTGAGATCTTATCATGAGAGATCTAATCGCACAAACAGTCTTAAAGTTTTGCTTTCCTATTGGATTCTCTTCTGTATGAATAGGGCCTTTTCCTACTTAAAACACATACACACGCACACACATACACACACACCAACGCACGCACGCACACACGCATGCACGTACACACACACGCACACGCACACACACACACACACACACACACACACACACACACACACACACACACACACACAGACTAACACACACACACGCACAAACACACACAAACACACACCTAGCACTTAAAACGCACACACACACGCACACACGCATGCATGCACGCACGCACACACACACACACACACACACACACACACATACACACACACACACACACACACGCATGCATGCACACACACACACACACATGCACGCGCGCACACACGCACACACTCACGCATACAAACACACACGCACACATACACACACATACGCAATGCCATTCAATGGTGCTCACAGCAGCTAAAGTAGCATATGTGCATGAGAAGTCTGGCCCAGAGCCAAACCCGTAGCCACAGCTTGGTGTTGGAAGCCCCCCACCGTCAGGAAGTTGTGGATCAAGGAAGTCTGGGGTGCATTTCTGGTAAGCGTAGTTGTTAGCAGTTAGCAACTTCGGTAGTTGCCAAAGGGAAATTGCATTGCAACCAACAAAGTAGCTAACATAATTAGCAACTATGCTTTCCAGAAATGCACCCCTGGCTACCGTGGCATCCAGTAAATACTTTATGTCCTCTATAGGAACAGATAGAGCATTCACACTCACAGTGATAGAGGTAGTGTATTGATTACATATTCTGTGATTTTGTTTGTTGATTGGTTTGTTTGTTTGTTTTTTTAAGACCAAGCAGAAATGAGAATAGGCCAAACTTGTGCTTCAATGTGAAATTCATTGTGTGTCCGTCTATGAAATGAAATGAATTCTGTTTGCATGTAAATTGATGGGAAATAATTACAAACGTTAGACAGTGAGGGACTGCCCGAACCAAAACGGGTAGATTTCTCAAAGGCGAAGTAGCTAGTCTGTTAGCAACTTTGCAGAGTAGATACTATAAAAGCTGCTAACTCCTGTGTCTCGAACGTTAGCACACGAAGTAACTACTGCTTGGAGTAATGTGCACTCTGAAGTAGTGGTGACTTTGAAAGTGAGGCGCCTCCTATCCGTATCTGGACAGTGAAGTTGAAGTACAGCTGAAGTAGATCCATTGAGTGCAGCCATCACCTCAGCCACCCCAAGTAACACACAGCGCTAGTCTACTTCAGAGTGTGACTCCACCCATTAGCTAAACTTGTAGTAAATATTTGACCACAAATGTGTCAATATCTTTTAATCCTGTGGTGCAAAAGCGATGAAAATCAATCGACATGCACACAAAGTGATGATACAGCTGCGAGAGTGTTCAGAACACAAATTCACGTCATGTCATTTGTTCGTGAAAAAAAAACCGTCATATCCTTGGAATCTGATGAATCCCACACTAATAATATACTTTTAGCTGTATACCGATTGAATTGCGTCTCATTTCGATGTGTAATTTGTGAAATATTTAGATAAGAAAGTATTGGTTACTCCCGGAAATGCACTGGCTTACGTGTCAAGTACTTAAATGTTTTTGGCGCGAATTTCATTTCATAGCCTAGGGGTATTTACGCTTGCCTATCAATGGGAAGACGCGAGCCACGCGGGTTCGAAACCAGTGTGCAGCATGTTGACAACAACTCGTGAAATCGTGTTTTGGACCCTACAGTGTAACACATTTTCCCTTGGCTGCACGTGTGTGTTGGTAATGCACAACATAAATGATCTATTTCTGCCAGATATTTCCAAAATTGTGGCACTGCAACCATGTGGATTCGAACCGGCGTGGCTTCTGTTTTCTCAATGGGATGCAAGCAAGCGTCAATACCACTAGGCTATGTAATGAAATCTGCGCAAAAAAGTGTTAGGGATATGACACTTCAACAGGCGATTTTCTGGGAGTAACCACAACTTTATTGTCCAAATATTTTACACCTCGGAAAGACACGAAATCCAATCGGCATGCAGATAATACTGCATTATTGGTGCGGACGGTGTCAGATTGTAATGCCACGGCCGTGTTTTTTCACAAAGAAATTACAAGGTGTGTTGTGGAGGAAACAGCGGAGTCACGGTGTCGTGACATCCAATCAAATGTGCTGGTGGTGGTTGTACACTATTGCTTTCTACTTCACGCACTGAATTTAGGAGGAAACAGCTGAATCATGACTCAGCAATCATGCCTATCTCTTGTTGGTTCTTTGGTCACGCACTGCAATGCCAAGAAAGTAAGTAGCGGTGTGGACTCAGGAAAGTAGCCGCACTACTTTTGGCTTACTGTGGGAATAGTAAGGTTTCGAGAAATGCACGGATTTCGCCTTGAAGTAAGTAGATAACTACAAAGTACATCTGTAGTTCAAAGCTAACATTGCGGAAACGCACCCCTGGCTTGTATTGTGTTGACTCATGTTGAAGTCCCACCTGTTTATAGCTGAAGACACACAAACATGCCTGAGCGAACATGATTACGCACAGATGCGAAACGCGTTGTTCGCTCTGAATAAAAGAGCAAAAATTGAAACAAGTCTGCAGTAAACTTTTTTCCTTTTAGAGTAGCGAAGAGTAGAGTAGAGTACTTTTATCCATCCCGAAAGAAATTAAGATGTCTGTCAGCGTACATAAATGCACAAATACAAAACATACACAAAGACCTTATACACATAATTGTACATTACAGTAAAGGTATTGCACACTCTTGAGTACCACCAAGTCATAGACCTAGATTAACCTACACTGGCAATGGGCGGTTCAAGGCACTAGCAGAGTTTCGGATTGACTGGGCGCAGACATCTTTGCGATTTTCGCGCCCCATCGACTCCTCCCACAGACATAGCTCCTTCTAGTGAAGACTATCAGAGCTGTGAGCCATAGGAATGCATACGATTTCAAACGGTGACTACAACGTTATCAAAGTGGGTTTCAATAATTTTCTGGAAGATTTTGACAAATCGTAACATCTATATTGTCACTCCAGGAATGGAATCACCCTCACTACCACCAAACGTTTTATAATAGACCCAGAAGTTGAGCGGTCTTGCCAGATCGGACGGTTTCTCGCCAAATCGGGCCGTTTAGGAAGGCAGTCTTCGGGTAGAAAAGGGCACACGATCATCATCTCATCTGGCAACCCTGCCGAGACTCTATTCGTTGCAGCAATGCAGGTTACGGTTTGAGGATATTTTGTGATGCTGAATCGGTCATGCTTGTGTGTATGCAACTTATTTGGTATAATTTACTCTGAGTTATTGACAACTATGTACATAGGTGTGTATATAACCCGTACGTTCAGTAAAGCTGACTGTGCAAGCTTCCCAGAAGACGCTGATGGTAACCTAGCAACATCACAAGCCCAGACAGAAAGATATTTAGACCCTCGTCTTCGCGTGTAATGGCATTGTACAACATTATGCTGTGTTGTATTGTGTTGTATTATATGATGTTGTGTTATATATTATTATAGATACACAACACATACGGCAAACGAAGCATCACATTATTTTTGACACTTTTAGAAGTTCATTTCACATACAGGAATAACTTTGCTTATGGACTGATAACGTCATCACGTAAAAGTTTGTGGTTACGGGAGTCTTCACCAAGATGGCGGTCTGCTTTGGTCTGACTGCTGAGAAATCCGAAAATTTCGAGGCCCATTGCCAGTCTAGGTTAATATAGGTCTGTGCACCAAGTATTGAATACTCCTAGAATAGAAGCTGTGCATGAATCTTTGAACTTTTACACATATACAAGTATATGAAGAGCTCTTTTCCAAAACGCTTTATATCCACCATTTTTGACTTTTTGCATTTTAATATTGGAATTGACTGTTAAGAGGTCCTATCATCTATGTGTGAATTCTTGCCATTCAAATGTTTTGAGAACATACTTAAAAACCTCTATAAAAATGCATTTTGCAATGCATTTCAATGGAATGCCTAATACAAAAATGTCAATTTCCCAACATTCTATAAAATGGATATATCTCACTTTGGAAAAGAGCTCTTCATATGCAAGTCCAATCACACACACACAACAATGCATCTCATGCGTGTAAAAATTGTGAGAGAATGGAGCTGAACCCGGTGCACCTTTGTTATTGTTATTGTCTGAGGCCAGAGACGTGAAATGAGGTAACAGACCTTGACAGTCAGCCTGTAAATGTCAGTTTGGATTTTGTGGAGAAATACATGGCACTTTACCATAATTTACTTACCGTACCGTACAGACGCTGGCGTTTGTAATACTACCACCCCCCCCCTCCACCCTGGCACGGGTCC
The DNA here is from genome assembly GCF_034702125.1 of Engraulis encrasicolus. Taxonomy (NCBI): domain Eukaryota; kingdom Metazoa; phylum Chordata; class Actinopteri; order Clupeiformes; family Engraulidae; genus Engraulis; species Engraulis encrasicolus. Next base: position 2,432,764 of record NC_085875.1, on the reverse strand, counting down.
TGAAAAGCCATATAAGAAATTGACATATAAATACTGAGAAAGGAAGTGTGTGGAGAAATAAATAGTTTTCTGACTTTTTCTGGGTTTTTATTTATTTTTCTAAATAAAATCACCCTCGCCTCGCTAAATGACTTCAGAAATATTGAATTTTATGAGGAACGAAAATGGAAATGATTCATTCATAGCGTGTGTTCGTTTATATCAATTACTCTGTTGTCCAAATCATCAATGTGTTGCATTAGATCAGGGGTGGGGAACCTATGTCTCGGGGGCCATTTGCGGCCCTTGAGGGCGTTTTATCTGGCCCCCGATATAATTTTAATGTTATTCAGCTTCACATGAAATATGACATATTTTGTAAAGGAATCTTAGAAAATGCATTTGCAATACAACTAAGTTATATGCTGGGAACCTAGAGAAGGTCGGGTTTCTTTAAAACGTGGCTGCCTTCAATATAGGCCTAAAGAGAAGGAGAAAATCCTGGTTTGTGTTCATAGAACGGCCCTCTGAGGACTTTTACTGCCCTTGGATGAATTTAAAGTGGCCCTTCGAATGAAAAAGGTTCCCCACCCCTGCATTAGATAAACTCCTGAAATACTTCCAGATGTACGCAGATATTACTACAAATGCTGGCACAGTAGTCACAGTTTAACTGTCATAACCTGATTAAATATTCCATTATTTTTCCTGGGTTCTGTTTGCTGTCATGATTTCATGTTCCCAGCAATTTGGGATGCAAAAACATTTTTTTCACCGCCATCAAGTGAACCACAGCTTATTTTTCAGGCTACAAAACAACAACCACTTGCACTGTCCGAACAGAAGTGTTAAATATATTTTTTTAAAGTTGCGCACTGGGTACTGTTCTTTGTTTTTATTATTTTTCTAGAAGTTGGCTCCAAGAAATAAAAAAGACAAGAGCAGTACTGTATCCAGTCTGCTGTGTTTTCTGAACTTTTAGTACTTTGCACCTGTAACTGGACTACTGAAGGCTTGTACACAAGGACTTCCATGTACTTTCATTGTTAGATATTTTTCATTTACCACATCTGTCCCTCTTCTCTTCTCTCGTGAAGGAAATATCGAGTACAGCTGTCCGGCCACCAACGAGTGCGAGATAACGAAACGGAGACGCAAATCCTGCCAAGCCTGCCGCTTCATGAAGTGTCTAAAGGTCGGCATGCTAAAAGAAGGTAAGAGACATCTTCTTGTCCTCTTACGGTAGGGACACATACACGCAAATTTGCAAACTTTGCCATTCGTTTCCTATGAGAGAGGCGAAGGCAGGCGAAGGCAAGCGAACAGGAGCGAAGCGAAGCGAAATTATTAAAGAAAGTTTAATGTTATGCAAATGAGGAGCGAATTCGCCTGCCGCGGCCCAATCAAATCAACAACATAACTGTTCCATTCCATTTGATTCGCCGCGACGACCTGATGACGGTTGGATTTCGCCTCTCTTCGCTTCGCTCGCTTCACCTCCTATGTGTCCCTACCGTTATGAGTGACTGCTCTTATTTTATTACCTCCACCGAGGAGGTTACGTTTTCGGTCGCGTTGGTTTGTTTGTCTGTTTCTGTCTGTCAGCAGGATAACTCAAAAAGTTAGGAACGTATTTTGCAGGACATTTTGACAAAAATGAGGGTATAACATCAGTCACATGTTTATAGGTTATATGATAGGTATTGGATTCCACAGCTTGTAGAGGGATGACATTTTCCCGCACAGTGTTCTGACTTTCCGGATACCTTGGTGCTCAACGTTTTTATTATTTACAGGCTTGTGTCAGTCCGCACACAATGTACATCATCACCAGTTGAAGCAATGGTGTGTGTGTGTGTGTGTGTGTGTGATGTGTGTGTGTGTGTGTGTGTGTGTGTGTGTGTGTGTGTGTGTGTGTGTGTGTGTGTGATGTGTGTGTCCACGTGCAGTTTATTTGGCCACAGGAAGAGAGAGATTAGCCATTTGCACCCTCATGGCCTCCATACCCCCTAAGTGCGTTACAATATGCAACCTTGCCTCCTCCACTTGTGCTTGTCTTCTCGCCCCGCCTCCTGGCTCCTCCTCCGTGGAGAAAACGATAAAGTTTCCCAGCTGTCAGCCTAGCCACAACAACTTTTGAGGGACTGATTTTCATTCACCATCCCAATTGCAAATGAGAAAAAGACTCTACAATTGAGCTTTTGCAAGATATTGAAATATAATGCTGTTGTCAGTGATGTCATCATGACATATTACTTCCTGGTACGAGGAGACAAGCACAAGTGGAGGAGGCAAGGGGTGCATCTCAATATGTGTCCTTGCCTCCTCCACTTGTGCTTGTCTCCTCGTCCCGCCTCCTGGCCCCTCCTCCGTGGAGAAAACGATACAGTTTCCCAGCTGTCAGCCTCGCCACAACAACTTTTGAGGGACTGTTTTTCATTCACCATCCAAATTGCAAATGAGAAAAAGACTTAACAATTGAGCTTTTGCAAGATATTGAAATATAATGCTGTTGTCAGTGATGTCATCATGACGAGAAGCAAGTGGAGGAGGCAAGTGGAGGAGGCAAGGTCACATATTGGGATGCAATCAAGGTTGCATATTGTAACGCACTCCCTGAGCCAGGCGGCTGTTGGTAATGCAGCGTTTGGCTTAAGGGGACAAAAATATGCTGAATAGGTCAACGCCTGCTGCTGCTGCTGCTGCTGCAGACCACTAATAGAAGTGTGTAACAGTACTCCGATTGGAAAGGCTTCAGTGTGGTCTATAGAAGCGTACAGCGCAGCACAACACGCACGCGCACACACACACACATACTCACGCACGCACACACACACATAAGCACTCATGCACACACACACACACACGCACACACACATATACACAACACACCACAACACACTAGCCTGCAGCCTACACCAGCTACAGGGTTGCCAGATTGGATGATTTCCTGCCCAATTGGGCTATTTGGATGACCATCTGCAGGTAAAAAAGGTTTTTCTTGTAGATTTATATCCATAGAAATCAATAGAATTTTGTTCATATACTATATGGGGCAGGATTCCGTGTCTGTCCCCAGGTGGGTTTTTTTTTTTTTGGAGCGTTTATTATTTGCCTGGAAATCATCATCTGCCACATTTGGCAACCCTTACCCAGTTAGCCAGCCGTGCATGCGGCCTCTCCAACTTGTTGTATTGATCCGCTAAATGCTCTCCCAACATCCGAACACCCCCCCCACACCTCTCTTCAACATCCGACCCCCCCAAAACCCACCCACCCTTCAACATCCCCCGCCCCCCCTCTCTCTTCCATGCCTTTTTTCAGGCGCCCCACTTGGGAATTGCGAGACAATACAGCGTTCCTCTAGTGGGTTTTCCTTGTTCTTTCTCTTTCTGTTTGACTGCCTACTGTGCCTGTGCCTGTGCCTGTCGTTTCCCTGTTTGGTCCATGCATCCATCCATCCATCCAGATCAGAGAGAGAGAGAGACATCCATCCATTCCTCTTTTTTAAAAATCCATATCAGTCATCCCTTCCTCTTTTCAGGCTGGGCATTCCCCCCCCCCCCCCCTTCTCTCTTCATGTTGTTCTTTTGAGTGGTGTCTACATTAGCACAGGCAGAGAGAGAGAGAGAGAGAGAGAGAGAGAGAGAGAGAGAGAGAGAGAGAGAGAGAGAGAGAGAAAGAGAGAGAGAGAGAGAGAGAGGCCAGTACAGAGAGGCTTTCTAGGTTCCTGTTTGTGAACAGGACAGGCAATCCATGCCTTTTGACTGACCTGGCCATGCAGAAACAAAACAGCAAGCAGAAAAATACAGTACAATCTATACTGTTAGTCAAGGAAAGAGCTGCAACGTATGTTCAGTACCCATTTAGCCACTAGACAAGATGAGTTTGTTTCCACTTGTTTCCATCTGTGCCCATTCAAAAAGTATTACACAGAGTATGTGTGAAAAGCAAAAGACCTTGCACAATGCACACCCACACGAAAAAGAAATCATGGTACTAGGGTTGCCACCCGTCCCTTGAAATACACAATCGTCCCTTATTTGGAAGTTAACCCATTGATGCCTGATGTTGCGTTGCGCAACATTGGCCCTGCCGCCTGGAGCTGCATTACAGGCTCATGAGATTTGAGACAACTTTATTAAAAATCTCTGTTAGTTTGAGATAAATGAACACGTTCTAATGAAAGATGGGGGTCCTAGTGTTTAAATGCAACTTAGGGCATATTTTTATGTTTTTCAGAAGCTGAGATATTTAGGTTTTTATAGGCTGAGGTCAGCTTTTCTTAAAAAGGGCTCAGGCATTCAGCACTCTTTTTTACAGGTGCCTTAGGCGTCAATGGGTTAAGTCCCTTACTTTTTCCCCATTTTTCCTTAAAGTTCCTTATTTTCATGAATATCTAAGGCTGAAACGGGCCACAATTTGGTTAAAATGCAGGAAGTTGCATCTAAACAATTCATTTTTTCTAGGGGAGGACCCCCACACCCCCAGCGACAATCAAGTGTCCCTAATTTTCATTTCTGAAAGGTGGCAACCCTACATGGTACTACATCGAGTCCCTTAAAGGGACACTGTGCAGGAAATGGACCAAAAAGGTACTGCAACTATGCTGCTCATTGAAACTGGGTTACCTATTGGCGAATTTGATCTTTTCATGAAAGTTAACTAAGTAATAAACTAATATTTTCTAGTATGACCCAAGCACAGTCAGTTTTACAGCTAAAAATGGCTATTTCAGGAAATTCAACATGGCGGACCATGGAGAAGATCCCTCTTTTCATGTATGAAAAGTGCAATTTTTCCAGTCATAATGAATACTTAGAATTTCATGGTGGTGGTAAATATTCATGAAAAAGGTACCATTAGTGAATGGGTAGCATGAATTCTAGAAATAAATAACTAAAAATCTCGCACAGTGTCCCTTTAACTTAGTGGCTTAGAGAGTCAAGTCAATAGAAGAACAGCAGCAGTTAGTTGACCCAAGCTGCCTTGTAGGTGAAAGGTAATGAAAACACAAACTAGAAGCACTCAGAGAGTACAAGCCTTCTGACAAGGTCATTGGGTCACTGACGCCATAACATCTACACACTGTGTATTCCTATGCCTATAATATAACCTACAATGAATGAAAATGTTTGAAGCCGGATCCGGATAACTCGAAAAGTTATGCACGGATTTGGATGAAATTCTGTGGAGTTGTTGGAAATGGAACAAGTGATTCAATTTTGGAATTTGTAAAAGATTCTTCACCATTGCGGGATAGGACGAGTCCACAAAAACAAGGCAGAAAGACTTGAAAAAAAGTAGGGTGTAACATAATGTTCTAACAAACAGCTTCCTTGGCGGAGGTCTGCACTCTCTGTGTGCATTTCTAGTGTCTCCTTCTTGTACGTCTGCCTGTTCTGCCTGGTTGTGAAGTCTTGAGGAGTGTTAAAGGAAGTATAATCAGACCCAGGTAGCGATCTCCCTTGCCAGTAGTCTCTCTCTCTCTCTCTCTCTCTCTCTCTCTCTCTCTCTCTCTCTCTCTCTCTCTCTCTCTCTCTCTCTCTCTCTCTCTCTCTCTCTCTCGTCCGCGCCTTCCCTCCTCTCTTCCCACATCTCTCTCTCTCTCTCCTGCCCTTCTTCTTCTTCTTCTTCTCTCTCTCTCTCTCTCTCTCCTGTCCTCCTTCCCTCATCTCTTTTGTTCTCCATCTCTTCCTCATCATACTGCTGTGTTGGTTAGTCAAACTCTTCTCCTTTCCATATGTGTTTGCATAGATTGATAGATAGAGAGATATATTACATGGATGAGGATGAGGAAGAGGAAGAGGAGGAGGAAGAGAGAGCAGAGGGAGGGCGTAATCACTTTACAAGCTGATGGGAAATTAATGAAAGCATATTATCTGGAGGAATAAGATGAGGACAAAAACACGAGAAGTGAATCGAGTGAAGAAAGTGAATCAAACCAACTCATCAGAGTGTCTTCAGGACAATAATGAGCTGCGGTTTCAACAGGGGATCTGGGTTGCCAGATTGGGTAGTTTCCTGCAGCTTCAACAGGGGATCTGGGTTGCCAGATTGGGTAGTTTCCTGCAGCTTCAACAGGGGATCTGGGTTGCCAGATTGGGTAGTTTCCTGCAGCTTCAACAGGGGATCTGGGTTGCCAGATTGGGTAGTTTCCTGCAGCTTCAACAGGGGATCTGGGTTGCCAGATTGGGTAGTTTCCTGCAGCTTCAACAGGGGATCTGGGTTGCCAGATTGGGTAGTTTCCTGCAGCTTCAACAGGAGATCTGGGTTGCCAGATTGGGTAGTTTCCTGCATTTAGTGGCTTAGCGAGTCAAGTCAATAGAAGAACAGCAGCAGTTAGTGGACCCAAGCTAATTCCTACTAGTTCTAATAGTAGTTCCTACGGGGAACAAAGAAATGCTGGTTAAGATCCTAGTCGGTATTAGAAATGAAGAATGCATTATTTTTATATACAGACACACTCTTAATTGCACACTTAAGAGATCTTCAGGTTTTGTAATAGAATGCTTTCTAAAGCACCTTTTGTGAATACCCTCTCATTATTTAGACATTTAATTTAAATAAACACAAACACAAACATAAATATAACACAAACACAGTCATGCAAAAAAAACAATTACCAAATGGTATCATATCCATCCAAACAGCTTTAGTCCCCACAATTTGGACCTGGACTGGACCATTTCGAAAAACAAATCTAAACAATTCATTTAGTAAATGACACATCCGGAAACCTAAGCTCACTCCTCGCCTGCGATTTCATTTCTCTTGCCTGGCGCAGCAGCAGCAAGGTCAGTTGTCTATCTGGCTGAGAACGCTACGTGAGTGCAATATTAATCAATGCCCTCAAGGAGACTTCACAACAAAGTTAAAAAACAAAAAAATACAACGCCACCGCCACCACCACATCCTCTCTCAAATTGAAAGTCCTGCCGTGAAACAGTGCACTCGTGGTGCCGGTGCATCAGTAGTTTGGGAGCAGTGGGACTTAAAATGGAAATAAAATGTTTTATATTTGCGCAGCTCTTGCAGTGTTAGCGCTACGATGCGGTCATGACGCGAGATGTACAGTCCCTTATAGGCGGCGCAACCGTTCAATACATGTGCCATGGTCTCCTTTTGATGTTCGCGGTGCATCAGGCAGAACGTGCACACACACACACACACACACTCACACACACACACACACACACACATTAGAGATTCGAGATACCTTTTGTATAGATTGGAAGTTCTCAGATGTGGGATGAAAAGGTGTCTCTCTAATGGATCTTCGCAACCAATCAGGCCACTGATTACAATGATAAAACCTACTATAAAGCTAGGCTCAAACTACAAGACTTTTTGCCCGATTCTCAGCTTAAAGCCCCCCTTACGACAAGCGCCCTTATTGTCCAAGGACAATTGCAAGCGATTGTCGGGCAAGATTTCCTCGTCGTGTGCAACGTTCTAAGATAGAACTTTGGCAGCTCAAAGAGTCGCCGATCGCAAATCGTAGAAATCAAACGCTATTTGATATTTTCGACTGGAAATAGAACGTTGGGGTGGTTACGATCAGGGAAATGATTCGCCAAAAGATGAGACGCCAAAATCGGACACATAATCAGGTGTCGTGTAGTTTGAGCCTGGCTTTAGGCTACCATATGAAGTGTTCTAGGCTGCCCTAGCACTGCTGCTTCATTAGGTGTTCTAAAATAACTGCCATAGAACCACCGCAACATGTAGTGTTCTATGGAACCATGGAAGTGCTGACTTCAAAGAGGCTCCCCTCCTCATGTGGTCATCTAATGAGGAACACCTGCTGAGAGGATATTCATTGGAAAGGGAAAAAGTCATTTAGCAGATAAGAGAGCCTTCAGCTTTTAGCCTCTCAGGCTCTAGGCTCTAGACTCTCTCTCACACACACACATGAAGAGATTGAAAACATCACTGGCTCGTTTCAGTTTCTGAACAATTTCAGATCTTTTGTTTGATTTTTTCGTTTTAGAATTTGCAAAAAAATGGGGATTCTCTTTTCTGTCTGTCGTCTCTCTTACTCTCTCCTCTCTTCTAAGAATGTGCTCTGTTGTTGCTCTCTCTCTCTCTCTCTCTCTCTCTCTCTCTCTCTCTCTCTCTCTCTCTCTCTCTCTCTCTCTCTCTCTCTCTCTCTCCCTCATGCTCTCTCTTTCTCCTCCCTCCCTCTCTTCCCCCCCCCCCTCTCTCTCTCTCTGTGAAAGTGTAGCGATGCCCAGCATAGATCGTATCCCTGTGAGGATATGGTAATTATGCTCCGTTCTAATTGAACAGGCATTCATATACCTTGGAATGATCACGTCGGCTTACAGCAGTCCTTAATGCTGCCCTACTGCTAGTAATGTTGGCTTACAGCAGGGGTGGGGAACCTTTTTCATTCGAGGGGCCACTTCAAATTCATCCGAGGGCCGTAAAAGTCCTCCAAGGGCCGTATTATGAACACAAACCAGGATTTCCCCCTGCACTTTAGGCCTATATTGAAGGCAGCTACCTTTAAAACAGCCCCCACCTTCTCTAGGACCCCTGAATATAACTTAATTGTATTGCAAATGTAATTTCTAATATTCCTTTACAAAATATGTCATATTTCATGTGAAGCTGCATAACATTAAAATCATGTCGGGGGCCGGATAAAACGACCTCAAGGGCCGCAAACGGCCCTCGAGAAAGAGGTTCCCCACCCCTGGCTTACAGCAATCTTTAACTCTTCCCTACGAGTACTGTTACTAATGTTGGCTTACAGCCGTACTTTAGTCTTCTCTACTGTTACAGGTGGTAATGTTGGCTTAAAGGGACACTGTGCAGGAAATGGTCAAAAAAGGTACTGCAACTATGCTGCTCATTGAAACTGGGCTGCCTATTGCCAAATTGTATCTTTACATGAAAGTTTACTGAGTAATAAACAAATATTTTCTAGTATGGTCCAAGTAGAGTCATTTTTGCAGCTAAAAATGGCTATTTTTGGAAATTCAAAATGGCGGACCATGGAGAAGATCCCCCTTTTCATGTATGAAAAGTGCAATTTTTCCCAGTCATAATGAATACTTAGAATTTGATGGTGGTGGTAAGTATTCATGAAAAAGGTAACATTAGTGAATGGGCAGCATGAATTCTGGAAATAAACAACTAAACATCTCACACAGTGCACCTTTAAAGGAATGCTTCACTCTGCTCTACAAGACCCATTAGTGATGTGTTTAGTTAGTGATGTTGGGGCAGTTTAGTTTAGGTAGTGTTGTTGGGGCAGTTTCTGCTTGTAGGGGATCACATCACCTGCTTTTCGACTGCCTCAAGAGATACAGGAAAGAGAATCATGGTGTGAATGTGACGTCATGAGTGGGTTTTGCATCTTATCCCACGCAGCATTTTAATTCTGCAAAATTCACTGAT
>NC_085875.1:2413377-2418377 GCF_034702125.1 Engraulis encrasicolus | reverse complement strand
GTCCGTATCGATTAGGCCACTGAGCCGCAGTATTTACCACCATCAAGACAGATACAGTTTATATACATCAGGCGGCTAAAGTGGCCCTCAAGATCCCCTTTAATTGGCCCTCAAGATCCTCTTTAATTGATTTTTCATTGCCACGCTTTCCAGAACAGCATTCTAAAGGAGATCAGAGTGGGGAGGGCAGCCATTGGCCGTGACAAGATTGCCTCCGCCTCTCCTAATTGGTCATTAAGAAACACTATTTACTCAATCACTTCCAGAGGCATCCAGCAAGCACTACGCAAGGAGATGGAGTTTACTGATAGAAATGGTCATTACAGGTGCACTTTGTAATATTTTAATCATTGTCCTACACAGTGCAACGTTAAGAAACACTATTTTCTCAATCACTTCCAGAGGCATCCAGCAAGGAGATGGAGAGGATAGAGATAACATTTAAAGGGACACTGTGTAATGTTTTCAGCAGTTTCCTTCCAGAATTCATGCTGCCCATTCACAAATGTTAGTTGTTTTATGAGTACTTACCCGTACCATCACCATCAGATTCTAAGTTTTCATTATGACTGGGAAAGTTGCACTTTTCATACATGAAAAGATGAATCTTCACCATGTCCGCCATTTTGAATTTCCACAACAGTGACATTTTTAGCTGCAAAACCTTCGGTACAGTACTTAAGTCATACTAGTAAATATTAGTTTTTTTTATTAGAATAATGGATGCAAAAAAGCATTATAAAGAATTAATAAATAATTAACTATTGATGAACAAAACATTAACAAACGTTTGTAAATGATTAGGAAATGTAAACAAATGCTTGTAAATGAGTAGGAAATGCTATGTTAATATTTCATATTTATCAAACATTTACAAGTTGCTTGTAAATGAATAAAATAGTGTGTTATAAGGTGTGTAAAATCTTGAATATATCATTTGTAGATATTTTATAAAGCATTAATAAAGCTTAGTTAATAATAAAAACATTTGTTAATGTTTTATTCATCATTAGTTAATTATTTACTGAGTCTTTACTAAGGAACATTATTATAAAGTGTTACCAATACATTTTTATTAAATATTCATGAAAATATCACATTTGGCAATAGGCAGCACAGATTCAGTACTGGTCACCATCCTACACAGTGCACCTTGAAGAAACACTTTGGGTAGTTGGGTTGGGTTGGGTTGTTGTTCGTGACCCCCCTTCAGTACCTCTGTGAGCCCCACTTGTAGTCCCAACCCCCAGCTTATGAACCACCGGCCTATTGTGTGTTGGCTACCCAGTTTGTAAAAAAGTCAGTGTAATAAAAACTCTGTGATTTCTGGACCACAGCAGACCTGCTCCCCTACTGCAGCCCCCCTCTGTAGTTGTGATATTAATAGCAGACACAGCCCACACGGCTCTGATGTGGTGCAAATGAGTGGGAGGAGACAACGCTCCCTCCTAATCCTGTGCTGTCTGGCCTTTCTCAGGAAATGTTACAGGGAACTACATGTACAGAGATATTGGTTTGTGTGAATATATTTATTCCAGTAAAACAGTAGCTGAAAACCATAAATTGCCATATAAATTAAAATCATACATAATGACTTGTTTTTCAGTTTGTTTGTTTGTTTGAACAATAGAGAGCAGCTGTGGCCTAAAGGGAATCCCACCTTTACCTCCCCCTACTGCTCCTGAAGTGGCTGAAGTGCCCTTTACTGTAGCAAGGCACCTAACGGCACATTGCTCCAGGGACTGTAACCAATACCCTGTAAATAACTGTAGGTTGCTGTGGATGAAAGCACCAGCTAAGTGCAATGTAATAGGTGACAGTCAGGGTTTTATATTGCTATTATTTTGATTATTACTTAGACACAGCTGTTATTGACTTAAATATGGTACAGTTATTAAAATGATATTGAAATAAGTGAAATGAAGGGAAAAAGGGTGTAAAAAGTTGGATATTTGGACTTTGAGTGTGTGTGTGTGTGTGTGTGTGTGTGTGTGTGTGTGTGTGTGTGCGTGTGTGTGTGTGTGTGTGTGTGTGTGTGTGTGTGTGTGTGTGTGTGTGTGTGTGTGTGTGTGTGTGTGTGTGTGTGTGTGCATGCATGCGCTATTGCGCTTGTGTGTGCTTGCATGTTTGTGTGTGTGTGTGTGTGTGTGTGTGCAACTGCACATGTGTGTGTATGTGTGTGTTTGCACAAGCTTGTGTGTGTGTGTGTGTGTGTGTGTGTGTGTGTGTGTGTGTGTGTGTGTGTGTGTGTGTGTGTGTGTGTGTGTGTGTGTGTGTGTGTGTGTGCTTTTTTGTTGAAAGGGAGACCAATTGAGAGAGGGCAGTGGAGAATTGGCTGGAGTGCACGTGTACTTGATAGACTGCAAACTTGCTGGTGCGGAGCGGTGTGTGTGTGTGTGTGTGTGTGTGTGTGTGTGTGTGTGTGTGTGTGTGTGTGTGTGTGTGTGCGTGTGCGTGTGCGTGTGTGTGGTGTGGAGCTTGATGTACGCTGCACTGGGATATGATTTTATTATGGGATTAAATTAGATGGAGAGGAGAGGAGATGTGGAGAGGGGGAGTGGAGGAGGAGAGGAGAGGAGATGAGAGGAGGAGGGGAGAAGAAGGAGATGAGAGGAGGAGAGGGGAGGAGAGGAGAGGAGAGGAGAGGAAAAGGGGCAGGAGGGAGAGGAGGAGGAGAAGTGGGAGGAGGGGAGAAGGAGATGAGAGGAGGGGAGAAGAGGAGATGAGAGGAGATGGGGGAGTGGATGAAGGAGGAGAGGGGAGAGGAGAAGGAGAGGAGAGGAATGGATGAGAGGAGAAAGGGAGAGGGGGAGAAGGAGATGAGAGGAGGAGGGCGAGAAGGAGAGGAGTGGAGGAGGGAAGAGGAATGTAGGAGAGGAGAAGGAGATGAGAGGAGGAGAGGAGAGGAGTGGAGAGGAGAGGAGTGGAGAGGAGAGGAGGTGAGAGGAGAAGGAGGAGAGACATGGAGAGGAGAGGAGGAGGCAGAGGAGGTGAGGGGGTGAGGGGAGAGGAGAGGAGAGGAGAGGGGGAGTGGAGGACAGGAGAGAGGAGGAAGGAGGAGGAAGGGAGAGGAGGAGGAGAAGAGAAGGAGATGAGGAGAGAAGAGGAGAGGGGGAGTAGAGAAGAGGAGAGGGGGAGTGGAGAGAGGAGAGAAGAGTGGAGGAGAGCAGACGAGAGGAGGGGAGAGGGGAGGAGTGGAGAGGAGAAGGAGATGAGAGAACAATAGAGGAGAGGAGAAGGAGATGGTAGGAGGAGAGGGGGAGTGGAGGACAGGAGAGATGAGGAAGCAGGAGGGCAAGGGAGAGGAGGAGGAGAGAAGGAGATAGAGGAGAGAAGAGGATGAGAGGGGAGAAGAGAAGAGGAGAGGGGGAGTGGAGAGAGGAGACAAGAGTGGAGGAGAGCAGATGAGAGGAGGGGAGAAGAGGAGATGAGAGGAGGAGGAGAGGAGAGGAGAGGGAGAGTGGAGAAGAAGGAGATGAGAGGAGGAGGAGAGGAGAGGAGATGAGAGGAGGAGGAGAGGAGAGGAGAGAAGAGATGAGGGAAGAGAGGGAGACAGAGGGGAGGAGAGGAGAGGAGAGGAGAGGAAAAGGGGCAGGAGGGAGAGGAGGAGGAGAAGTGGGAGGAGGGGAGAAGGAGATGAGAGGAGGGGAGAAGAGGAGATGAGAGGAGGAGGAGAGGGGAACAGAGGGGAGAAGAGAAGAATAGAGGAGAGGAGAGTGGAGAAGATGAGGAGAGGAGAGAACAGGAGTGGAGGAGAGAAGAGATGAGAGGACAGAGGAGAGGAGAGGAGATGGGAGGAGGAGGGGAACAATAGTGGAGTGGAGGGGTGTATAGATGAGAGGAGAGGTGGATAGAGGAGAGGAGAGAAGGGGAGAGGAGCAAGATCCTATTTGTAGACACATCTCAACTCTCTGAGCCAAGGGAATAGACAAAAGAGAGAAATTAGTTTCTCCTTACTTTACTCTTTACTTCTTTTATCCTTTTCTTTTTTCTTTTTCTTTTTTGTACATTTTTCGTTGGTTGGTGCTGGGATTACACTGATTGCACACCGTGTTGATTTTCTTCCACAAAGAATAAAATGAAAGAAATAAAGGAAAAAGAAACAATGAATAAACTGAAAGAATGAAAGAAACGAACGAACAAATGAATGAATACAGTATATGAATGAATAAATGATTAAATGGGTATCTGCTCTGACATAACCAAACTTCTTATGTGTACAACAGATGAACTTAGAGAGATACAGGGGGTGCTGTGCGCTAGGCCCCTAGCTTATGGGCTTGTGTAACGGAGGCCAGCTAGCAGAGTGTGGCGTGGAATGTTAGTAAACCTCCCTTCTGAAACCTCATAGAGTATCAGTAATGCTGAGCTATCGGGCTGGTCCTTTAGCTCAGTGGTATCATGCTGTACATCCCATACCTAAACTGGTTATGTGACGCTATTCCGACATGTCGCTATTCCGACGTTAATGTCTATTGTCGGAATACCGACACGTTTTCCACCGTCTGTCGCTATTCCTACATGCCGCTATTCCTACATGCGCTATTCCGACATCCCTAACCCTAACCCTAACCCCTACAAAGTGTCGGAATAGCGCTATGTCGGAATAGCGATTGCCCCCCGGAGCGTTGACTAGGACAGTGTTTCTCAACAGAGGTGCCGGGGCACCCTGGGGTACTGCAGGCCCCCCTCAGGGGTGCCGCGGAAACGTGGCTGATGAATAGATTATGTAATATAATACATATTTGTCTAAATTGATGACTTAATGTTAGTCAGTGGAATCTTCCATCTGCCATTTACGCACAATAAAGTAAATATAGGTCGCCCCAGTCAGCTGCAACTTCGAACCTAGGTCGTGTGACGTCTCCAAATGTGTTACTTTTCTAAGCTTGTGTGGTATCGGATGCGCTACGGCTTGTTGGTTTGGGGTGCCTTGAAATTTCTCATGAATTGAAAGGGTAACTCTCCTAAAAAAAAGGTTGAGAAACACTGGACTAGGA
>NC_085875.1:2380877-2408377 GCF_034702125.1 Engraulis encrasicolus | reverse complement strand
CCCTCTCCTGTCCTCCCTCACTCTATTCCTCTTGCTCTCTCTCTCGCTTTCTGTCTTTCTGTCTCCCACTCACGCACTCACTCTCTCGCTCTCACTTGTTCACTCCCTCTACGTTTCATCCTCACTCAATCTCAATCTCTCTCTCTCTGTCTCTTTCTCTCTCACTCTCTCTCTCTCTCTCTCTCTCTCTCTCTGTCTCTTTCTCTCTCACTCTCTCTCTCCACTCTCTCCTACACACAAACACTCTCATCATTTCCTCTCTTCACCTCCCCCTTACCCCCTCATCTCCCCCTCCTCCCCTCCTCCCCTCCTCACTCCTCAGCCCCTCCACACCCCCCCCCCCCACCTCTTCCTCCTCCATCTGCGATAAAATTCTGCTGATGCCTCCATTGTGTTCCGCTGTTTGTTCTGGTCACGGCCTTCTAGAACAAAGAAGCGTTAAGAGAGAATCATGACGATAAAGGACAATAAAGCTAGAAAATGGAGATCGCACAGACAAAGGGAACAGATACGTGTGTGTGGAGAGAGACGACGTTGACAGTTGGAGGTGTACACTGTGTCACAGAAGTGAGTACACACTCACGCCTCACATTCCTGCAGATTTGAAAGCATAGTGTATCTTTTCATGGGAAAACATTTAGAAAAATTCACTTAGACACACTGAAAGGTAGCCACCATACAATTTGGGAAAGCTGAATTTCACCAAGAGAAACAGGCATGTCAACATGTCCTGTGACTACTGAAGCAGATCATGATCCTCTCTATGGGGTTTTAAAATGTGGTGTACTCACTTTTGAGAGGTACATATTGAGACATTAATCGCTGTATTTTGAATAATTTTGTGTGTGACCAATACATTAAAGAGGTTATCTAAGTTGTATGCTGGCTACATTTCATTGTGTCAAAGTAAATTTGAAAATAATTGCTTACAAATCTGCAGAAATGTGAGGGGTGTGCTTACTTCTGACACAGTATGCAGACCATTGGAGAGAATGAGATTTGTAGCAAAGAGAGAAGAGACAGGAAGCAATGCGAGTGCTTGCATAGATATCCCGTCTTACTATGAAATTACGGTACTATGCAGCGTTATTACACTATTACGGTACTATGTCGGGTTATTACGGTACTATGCCGGGTTATTATGGTATGCTGCCTGGAGTACTCCATAAAATGTAGCATGTTGCCAACAGGCTATACCCCGAATTACGAAAATTAGATACTGAACTGTGTGTGCATGATTGAATTCAAATATGTTGATAACATGACATGATGGCAACAGAAAGGAGGAAATGAGGATTCAAGTATAAGTATAAATCAAATTTATTGCAACCTGGATAATCCTCAAATTCTCGATACTGGAGGATATTATTGAGTGTGAACACAAAGTCAATGACAGATAGTGACAGTCTTAAATTAGAGAGAATAAACTAATTGCCTGAACAAGAAGTCTGTGAAATCAGTCTTGATTTGCGCCGCAGTATTGTTGTTGTAATTAGCAAGTTATCAGTGGGATCGATAAGGGGCAGTCTGCCGCATCGGATAGAGATTTGTTTTCTTCACAGTTTATTTAACAAACACAGCCTTCACCTAGTAACGTGTTCACTTGCTTCTAACACACACATAGGCAAGCACACACACACACACACACATGCACATGCATGCGCACACACACACTCGCACGCACGGACACACACGCACGCACACACACACTCAAAGGCACACAGACACGCACACATGCACGCACGGACATACACACACACGCACACGCTCACGTGCATGCGCACACACACGCGCACACACACACGCACGCACTCAAAGGCACACAGACGCACTTATGCACAAGCACACATACACATCTCCTGTCTCTTTCTCTCTGAAATGTGCATTATAAATCTTGGACACAAGTATACTTGAAATACACTGTACAGACATGCACACACACACACGCACGCACAGACACGCACACACACACACGCACACACACACACACACACACACACACACACACACACCTCGATTAGGCAGTTAATATATATTTAATTTAATTCAATTTAATTTGCAGAGCAAATGAATGGGGATATCATAAAGAGAAAGCAAGAGGTGAAAGCAGTACAGTTGCAAATGACGATGAGAGAGACAACAGCTCACCAGGGGATAATTACCATGTGAAGGAGAGGAGGGAGAGGAGAAGAGAGGTGTTTTAAAGGACAGGTGTTTAAAGGAGAGGTGTTTTAAAGGAGAGGAGAGGAGAGGAACGAGAGGTGTTTTAAAGGAAAGGAGAGGAGAGGATAGGTGTTTTAAAGGAGAGGAGAGGAGAGAAGGAGAGGGGAGAGGAGAGGAGCCGAGAGGAGAGGAGAGGAGAGGAGATGAGATTAGAGGAAAGGAGAGGAGAGGAGAGGGGAGGTAGAGAGGAGGAGAGGAGAGGGGAGAGGAGAGGAGAGGAGAGGAAGGAGAGGAGAAGAGAGGTGTTTTAAAGGACATGTGTTTAAAGGAGAGGTGTTTTAAAAGAAAGGAGAGGAGAGGAGAGGGGATTTAAAGGAGAGGAAGGAGAGGAGAGGAGAGGAGCGGAGCGGAGAGGAGAGAAGGGGAGAGGAGAGGAGAGGAGGGGAGAGGAGAGCAGAGGAGAGCAGAGGAGAGGAGAGGAGAGGAGAGGAGAGGAGAGGTGTTTTAAAGGAGAGGAGAGGAGAGGAAGGAGAGGAGAGCAGGGGAGGAGAGGAGAGGAGAGCAGAGGAGAGGTGTTTAAAATGGGAGGTGTTTTAAAAGAGAGCAGAGGAGAGGTGTTTAAAATGGGAGGTGTTTTAAAAGAGAGCAGAGGAGAGGTGTTTAAAATGGGAGGTGTTTTAAGCATGTCAAGGACATGGCCAGAGCCCTCACACTCAGCATAGTGCCAGATAAGCACCGATAAGCCAGGACACACACACACACACACACACACACACACACACACACACACACACACACACACACACACACACACACACACACACACACACACACACACACACACACATACACACACACACCAGGATATGACCTTAGACATTGTCTGGTGGTGCCTTTTCTGCAGTGTTGCATTGTGTGGTGGTGTGGTGGCTAACGGGGAGGGGGGGATTTAACCCATACGGACATTTCAATGTTAAAATGCATGTAAAGGCCCCAGCCGTGGCACAAATGGTTGGGCACTGCACTGTTACGCCGGGGACCCGGGCTCGATTCATTTCCCGATCCCCCACCCCCTGTCTCTCTCTCTCCCACTCATCTCCTGTCTTCACTGCACCATCATAATAAAGCAGAAAAAGCCCCCCAAAAATATATGTATATAAAAAAATACATTAATTTATACATGAAGATAAAGAAGGAAAAAGACAGATTTCTGTCCACTGAAACATTGTCTATAAGATCCCATAATAGCCCCCCCCCCCCCTAATCTGGTAACAGCTAAATTATAACAGGGTCAAGGGTCAAGCACTGGTGTCACGTTTACCTCTTATTGCACTTTACTTGAAAACCTGCTGCTACTAAGTACTGTACCCCAAACACAATTCCGTTGCCTTTTTGACAATGACAATAAATTCTTGAATCTTGAATCTTGAATCTTGATTTTTTTTTCGCCCTTTTCCCCCCTTCCCCCCACTAGACTCCATGCACATAGAGGATTTGGATTCGGTGCAGTAGCTTTGAACATTTGCAGCATTTATTTAAATTAACCCATTTCTTTTGCCTGTACCCTCCCCCCACTAGACTCCATGCACATAGAGGACGTGGAGGCAGTGCAGAAGCTCCAGGACTCGCTGCACGAGGCGCTGCAGGAGCTGGAGACCGGCCAGCACGGCGAGGACCCGCGACGGGCGGGCAAGCTCCTCATGACCCTGCCCCTGCTGCGCCAGACGGCCCACAAGGCCGTGCAGCACTTCTACAGCATCAAGGTGCAGGGCAAGGTGCCCATGCACAAACTCTTCCTGGAGATGCTGGAGGCCAAGGTCTGATGAAGGTCAAAACCACGGTCAAGGACAAGGTCGTCATCAAGATCAAGGTCGTTCAATGAAAAGGAGGGAGGTCGTTCAAGGGTGATTTGACTCAATGGGATTGGACCTGGAAGACATTAGACAGTATAATCCCCATCCCACCCGATGGGCCAGGTGCAGGACAATGACAGCAAATCCAAGTGAAAAAGAAATGAAGTCCGCGACACTGCTTGTCTACTGTGTATTTAATAGAGCCCTGAAGGTCGAAACGTTGCTCTATTAAATACACAGTAGACAAGCAGTGTCGCGGACTTCTTTTTCACTCTGATGAAGGTCAAACTACTGTCAAGTTCGTCGTCAAGATCAAGGTCGTTCAATGAAGGTTGTTCAAGGAGGGAGGTCGTTCAAGGGTGATTTGACTCAATGGGATGGGACCTGGAAGACATTAGCCAGTATAATCCCCTTATAGATGCACTGTTGGTTTTTGGGGGTGAACTTCAAGCAGAGTCAAGAGAGTTTCTTTGAACTTTTAATGTTGACTGTTGTTTTGGGGCGGGGGGGGGGCAAATTAAGATGAATCAAGAAGGGTTTTTTTTGTGGTTGAACTTGAAGGGGTTACAGTACGTGGAGGAAGAGGAGGCCTCGATTGACAAGCTGGATTCTGGACGTCTGGATGTCTGTCCGTCACGTCACATCCTCCATCACTCTATCCTGCTCTAATCTTCCATTACTCGTCTTTGTTGATACTCTCTATCTGTCTTTTGGGACCAGAGTCGTTTTAAAGAAGAGACACGACACAATGACTTAACTTGTGGGGAACTACTGAATTACTAAAAGAAAGAAAGAATCGATCCCCCCTATACATATAAAACAAAGAATTTAAAAGTATATACTGTATGTAATTACAAATCCTAATTGTACAGCGATGTTTTTGTTGTGGTGATTTTTTGTTTTTGTTTTTGTTTTGGTTTCTTAGGCTGTACAGTACTTGCGTGTATTGGACAGCAGGTCTTGAGCGCAGGTCTCTCTTTCTGTGTTTCTCTACTCTCATATAGTTGGGGGGTTAAGTGAGTTTTGACTTCAAGTCATGATGCAAAGGTCCCCTTTGGCATGGAAGTACCTGGAAATACTCTATAGGGAATTTTCGATGCATCGGCGGCCATTTTGAAAAAAGGTGTTTATTTCCGAAAAAAAGAGGGATCTCACTTGTGTCTTTGGATAAATTTATTTGTATGACCCTAAGGTACTTCTATGCCAAAGGGGACCTTTGCATCATGACTTGAAGTCAAAGGCCTATGTTTTGGGCTTAACCTCTCTGCTAATAGTGGCTCTCTCTCTCGGCCTCAGTGCTGTGATCAAGACGTGTTATTTTTGTGTGTGTTCTTTGTCAAATGGAAAATCAAACTCTCTATATTAAAGAAAATTATATATAAAAGGGACAAGCTAGCCAACCTGAAAAACCAACCCCCCTCTTTTTTTTCCCCTCTTTCTGACGGTACAGTAAACCTATTTCGAAACCTTGATATCTTTGTAGATATTCATTCTCATACAGTCTAACAAGAAATGGGTGAAAGTGAGTAAGTCACCCTACCAGAATACTAACATTAAAGTAAATACATGTAAAAAAAAAGATCTGAAGATCAGGTTTTCTTTCCTGATCACTTTTAAATATACCTCTGCAGTGTTCCGAATCGTAGCCTATGTAGCAAAGCAGCTCACGGGAGACGATATGCTAACAGCAGTAGCATACTAATGTAAAACACTGCAAACCAAGTAAACGTAAAACAGTAAGTTGTCCTGCTGCATATAGTTTGTGAGATAGTAACTCAACTCAAGACTTAACTCAACTCGACAATTTCTCAAGTTGAGTTAACTTACAAACTTTTTTTTACGTTTAACTGGCTGCCGTGTTATACAGTGTACCAATGTAATCCTCATCCTTGTTTCATAGAAAATAGCAATAACAAGACGAGACAAGCGGGAGGCAGTCTGAATCACATAGCCCCCATGTCCATTTTTTCAGTTTTTTATACTGCTGATAATATATTAATACTAATCTGGGACAATAGCCTCCGTTTCAGTGGCACCCATTGACAGTAAATAGAATGGACGCCAAATCAACGCTATTTGCCATTCAACGCTTTGAAGCCAGATTTGGGAACATTCCAACTTACATTCCACCTTAGCAACGCCAAACGCAGGTGCTGATTGGACAACAACAAGACTTCTAACGGTCAATCAAACCATGTTCTGATGCTCATTGGTCAATTTAACTTTTAATATCTCTCTAAAATAAAACATCACCACAAAAAATCACCACCCTGGCAAGTTGAAGAGCAAGGGGACCTACTAGTTGAGCGAAAAATGATCCCCCTGGAGTGGCATTTAAGGGAGATACAGGGTTTTATGTCTCTCATAGGAATTAATGGGATTTGGCCATTTTTTGGTCTTTTTGGGTCCAACCTTGGCTCCAACTTGGCTTCAACAATGAAATAGAATTTTGGCCTCCATTCTATTTACTCTCAATGGTGGCACCCTGGCATATAGTGACTGCAGTGTGCAGTAGTCACCAGGTAAACAGTATATGTCTCTGTTCACGGTCTATGAGTGCGTTGCAATATGCGACCTTGCCTCCTCCACTTGCCTCCTCCACTTGCCTCCTCCACTTGCCTCCTCCACTTGCTTGTCTCCTCGTACCAGGAAGTAATATGTCATGATGACATCACTGACAACAGCATTATATTTCAATATCTTGCAAAAGCTCAATTGTAGAGTCTTTTTCTCATTTGCAATTGGAATGGTGAATGAAAAACAGTCCCTCAAACGTTGTTGTGGCTAGGGTGACAGCTGGGAAACTTTATCGTTTTCTCCACGGAGGAGGGGCCAGGAGGCGGGACGACAAGCGCAAGTGGATGAGGCAAGGTCGCATATTGCAATGCACTCTTTGTCTGCCCATCTCTACCCTTGTTGTTGTCGTTGGTGTTGTTGTAGTTGTTGATGATGATGATCATCATTATGTGGCTGTTCTTGATGTTACACTGTTCACTTTTTACTTACAAGGAACAATTTGCAATTCTACTCCAATTTTTGGTTTGTTTGTTTGTTTGTTTGTTTGTTTGATTAAAGCAAATTCAGTTTTCCACATGACTCACAAGGTCCACGAGCAGTAGCCTACACTCTGTAGCCCAACAGCATTGTCCACGAAAAGCATGGAGGAAAGACACTGGATTAGCTATTGAGCTTCACACGAACAATATTGTACCATACGCTCACGCTAAGCTGTTGAGGCCATGTACTTTACGTACCTGTATGTATCCACCAAAAAAAGAGGCTGTTGTGCAGTAGCAAAGACAAAAGACAAACCAAACCTTGAAATGTAAATAAGAAGAAGGCAGGAAAATATGAATAAGTAGGACAGTGTGTCAGAAGCTTCTATTATTAAAAGCCATTTTGCGTTAGCGTTCTACTGTATGTATCCGTACACCTAGGCAGCCAACCCAAACAACAACAGAATGCCTTTTTAATACTAAAGCAAAAGTCCAGAGTAGGCTGTTATTTGACATCACACTGTAAATGTTTTCACTTTAGTATCTGGGTAGCCTACAGCATACAAACAGAGGGCACCCTGCCTGCAGCTGTTTTTGCCCCTCCATTTTTAGAAGCAACGCGGCACTTTAAATAGCGCCGCCTCCGCTATTCCCATACAGCCAAAGCTACTGTAGGTGCAAGGCAGGTGCTTGCTGCTCGTAGGCTATTTTTAAGCCTCGGTGATGCGACGTGGGGCCGCGGCAGCATTGGCGGGTCGGGACGCAGGAAGTGGGAAGTGGAAAGGGGGGTGACCCCTGTGTCCAGGGTCGGATTAACGCACAGGCTAGATATGGCTGCAGCCTAGGGGCCCCCACCTGCCATGGGGCCCCCACTGGCTAGATATGGCTGCAGCCTAGGGGCACTCACCTGCCAGGGGGCCCCCACTGGCTAGATATGGCTGCAGCCTAGGGCCCCCCACCACAGGCTAGATATGGCTGCAGCCTAGGGCCCCCCACCACAGGCTAGATATGGCTGCAGCCTAGGGGCCCCCACATGCCAGGGGGCCCCCACCACAGGCTAGATATGGCTGTAGCCTAGGGGCCCCCACCACAGGCTAGATATGGCTGCAGCCTAGGTGCCCTCACCTGCCAGGGGGCCCCCACCGATTGGACAAAGTGGGGAGGAAGAAAATCAATAATTGAAGAATTGTGACAAGATGCATAATAGAAAAATTACTCTGCTGTTCAGTTTGAGTTTTCAGTCTTGTTAATACTCATTCCTCACTCTGAATTAAGATGCCTAAAAGTCTACCTAATGTTATTGCAGAATTTGTCTGCTGCGTGGGGGCCCTCCATCAACCCGTAGCCTAGGGGCCCCAACTCGTCTTAATCCGACCCTGCCTGCATGTGTCCAGTCACATAGCAGGCTTTGCTGTTTGCCAAGGTGGGCACTCCCCCGATGACAGGCCCCAGGCACGGCAGACCCCAAGGCTAACTAATGACTCTTTTCCTTCCCACCCACCGGAGTTCTGACTGTGACGGCTAAAAACGGCTTACAATATATTACCCTCTAAATGGCATTGGCATGAAGTCTGACACAGTTGGGCCCTCCACAGTAAGCTGGGCTGTGTTCTCCAAAAGCCCGCTGGATGCCTGTGTGACTTAGAGCTGCTCTGGGGTGCAGTTCTCAAAAGCGTAGTTGTTGGCCAGTTAGCAACTTGGGAAATTGTCAATGGGAAATTGCATTGCAAACAACAAAGTAGCTAATGTAGTTAGCAACTATGGTTTGAAGAAATGCACCCTTGTGCTGCAAATAGCTGTGAAGTTGTACGTCACGCATGCTGCACAAATCTGCCACCTTGAGAGGACTTGAACAATAGCAGCTCATGTGAATACCTTGACTGCACTAGAAACTGGAAATGCACTCAGAGAGTGCAGACCTCTGCCAAGGAAGCTGTTTGATAGAACATTTGACTGTTACACCCTATTTCTTGTTTTTTTTCAATTCTTTTTGCCTTCTTGTTGTGGAATTAGAAACTGGAATGTCAAAATTTGCCCTATCCCGCAACGGTGACAAATCTTTAAAAAATTCCTGACTCTGTATCGCAATCCGGGTCACCATCAAAATGTAATCACGTGTTCTTTTTGTCATTTCCAACAACTCCAGAAAGTTGAATCCGAATCTGTTTTTGAGGTAGCCTGCAAATAAAACAGACTGACAAACCAACGTGACCAGAAAACATAGCCTCCTTGGCAGAGGTAAATATTGGGTGTACCATAAACTCAGTGATTAGAGATTGTTACTGGTGTTGTGCCCTGATTGGCTATCTTAGAAATAGGGGGTGGGGTTTAACATCTCGACCTAACAACTGATCTAGGGTCCGTTTCTCGATTATTGTCGTTGCTAACCGTCTTAAGACCGTCCTAAGACGTAACACCATTCCCTTGGATGTAGTGGTGAGCGTCACTGTCAAGATGCAGTTGATTCGCTCGTACGAAGGACTTTGCTAACGACGATAGCAAAGACGCTCTCGAGAAACGGACCCCTGAACTTGGCGAGCTCATAGTCTGGGGTCATGACCTCTACTGCACTTTACCCTATACTGTAGATATGGGTCACCTGGGACCAATTCCGAAAGAGGATTGAGCAACATAGGTGCAATACCTACTCTGGCCACCATCCCACACATTGCACCTTACAGTACACAGCGACAGCATACCCTCCATCTTTGTTTTTTTGTGTCTATTCTAATTTATATTTTATATTATTTCCATCACTTCAATCTTTGGCCCTCAGCTGTCAGTGGACCTGTCTCAAATTGACACCTTGATGACAAAACAGTATACATGTAGGCTCCGGAAAACTACCTCATCTGTCACCTGGCCCACAACAACTCACTCACTCTTCCTGTCAATGTCAGTTAGCCTCCGATCTCAATCGCCTACTGTGATGCGGCTAAATTGCAAATACCTGCTGTCTTCTTTTTAAGGCAGATGACATTTACGATCAACAAATGAACAATTCATTAGTCTGTTATTGTGCAATGTTGTGTTGTATGCACATCCAAGTCTCTAAAAATTACCCTCAAAAGTTTGGGACTAACCAAATACGTACATTGAATTTTCCATGTTGGTAATACTAGTGACAGAAAAACACGTCTGTGATAAACAGTTTGAGGGGTTAGTCATACATGCTGTTATATGAGATACAAAAAAAAAACGGTGGCCATTAAAAATAATTTTGCTTCCATTGCAACGTTGGTTATGCTATTAATGTGTAATATCCACTGACACTGAGATGGGTGCATTAGATAAGGAAATGATTTTATTTCAGGGAAAATTGAACCAGCGTAGATTTCACAGGCATTAAACACAAGTAATACGAGACTTTCTGTTGTGAGTCTGGCGCTCTAGGAATCGAATACGGGACTTTCTGGCTAGTTTATTTCTGTTTCGCTTTAAATAAAAAATCCTAAATGTGACAAACTCTGTTCCCACCAATCTGTACCTACACTGTAAAATAAAATGTGTTTTTTTGTTTATCTGTGTTTTTTGTTATTTGTTTTGTTTTTGTTTTGTTTTGTTGTTTGACCCAAAGTCTGCAGTCTCGTTGGTTGCCACTCCAGTCAATAAAATGCAGATGAATTATCTGCATTTACTGTATTATTCTAATTAATGTTGCTTGTTTTGTCCAAATTTAAAAAGTTCCACTGCTTGCGCTTATGGTACGGTACGGTACAGTGAGTGCATGGTCATCTTCGACACAGCTGGTCCCAGTTAGTGTCTGATGTCTTCCTGATCATATGATCCTAAAGGTGCATTGTGTAATATTTTTTAGTTGTTCATTTCCAGCATACATGCTGCTCATTCACAAATATTACCTTTTTCATGAATATTTAGCAACACCGTAAAATTCCAAGTATTCATGTATGACTGAGAACATTGCACTTTTCATACATGACAAGATGCATCTTCTCCATGTCCGCCATTTTGAATTTCCAGAAATGTGAAACTTACTGTAAACTACTTACTCTACTCTGGTCATACTAGTAAATATTATTTTATTCTTTAGTAAATATTCATGAAAGATCAATTTTGGCAATAGGTAGCAGAGTTTTAATGAGCAGCATAGTTGCAATACCTACTCTGGCCACCATCCTACACAGTGCACCTTTAACCTGACTGCTGCTAAAGAGGAAATTAACTTGTGTATCTGGTGAGAGTGTCCCACTAGTTTGATCCATCCATGGGGAAAAATACCGAAAGAAGTTGACCCAAAATACATACAAAATGTGAAGTGGATATTTAAGGACTTTTTGGAATATGCAAGGTTTTGATAGTTGTCAATGTGTTGATATACAGTGTATTTTCTTTTGTAATTTATTTGATCTTTTTTTAAAACCTGTATTATTTTATTTCAATGGTGAGTAAATTATGCAATATACTGTATATGCACCATTTCCAAACATGGAGAGCAATTTTAAGTAATATTTTTTATTTTAAGGGTATTTTCAATTACAGTGTACTTACTGTACTCATTAGGTACAGTGCAATAACCGATGTAATAACATGTAAGTACAACTCTAGTACTTACTGAGTAAGTACACTGCAATTAAAGAGCCTTGACAAAGTGTTGCCCAATTTTATCACAAAGATTGTGTACAGTAAACTGTTTGTACAGCCTTTTAGTCAGAATTTGTCCCAGTTGAAAATGTGGAGTAGAATATGTATTTTGGTTCTGTCCTTTACAAATATTCATCACTGTCTATGTAATATCATCGTTGCCACACTGTACAAATAATAACAGACATGTCAGGGTTTTTATTTTCAGTTCTGATGTCAGGACATGGAAACATAACAAAGAAAAGATTTACTCCAAATGTTTTGTTCCGTGGTCTTGATTGCTTTTGTCTTCCTAATCCTTACGAAGCAAAGGGTATATATAACAAAAAACACAAAGCACTTGTGAATCAAGGAAGGCTACCTTTTTGGAGAAGTGATTGAAGCCTTCCTAACATAAAATTCATTCTATAATACCATTTACGAACAAATTGCCAGTTGTTTGAACCTGAGGAAATTGATTCATCATATTGCAGGATTTATTTGGACACACTGAAGAACTTTCAGGGCATGAGTAAAGCTTTGAGACAAAAACAGCAAACCATGACAATGCCGTCTACTGCATATGCAGCAAAACTTTGTTTATGTCTCCGAAAACAGTCAGCAACGGCATGGAATCCATGTCTGAGTGATTATTTACCCACACGGTACAAAAATGAAGTAAATTGTGAAACACCTGCAAAATTACCTGCATGACTTTCTATTAGCATGAAAAACTCCAACTCCAACTTACAAACCAGGATTACATGTTTACTGCATCACCATCCTCCACCCTCCCCAGCTGCTGAGCCCTACGCTACCTCACGACGTCAATGGGGCAGGCTGGCTGCATCGTGACATCATTACAGATCAGATATTTAAGCTCCATGATATTTAGATGGTGGAGGACAGGGCTGGACTGGGGGAGAAGTAGGGCCCGGGCACTTTCAGCTTATAGGGGCCCCTCATAATTAGCAGTGCAGAACTGACTCACAGGTGGGCCCCGCACCCTCGTAGGCCCCTAATTTCAGAAATGTAAAAAATAATAATAATAATAAAAAGAAAAAAAAAGAAAGAAAGAAAAAAAATATATATATTTGCATTTCTGAAAATAGGGGCCCACGAGGGTGCAGGGCCCACCGGAAAATACCCGCTATGCCAGATGGCCAGTCCAGCCTGTATCTAGATGGTGGAGGACGAGGTCTGGGCTTAGAAAGCCGATGCCCTTTGCTGCTTGACAGTCAAAGGTTACAAATATCCGGTGTCTTGAGAAGGCAGGTCCTCACGTTAGCCATTCTCTCTTTCTCAGGGGTTAAGAGACATTTGGAGAACCCCCAACATCCCCCTGAGGGAATTGACCATGCGGCACCACATCTGCTTTTCCAAAAGAGAATACAAATGTTTCCTTCTCGGACTTTAAGGTGAATTCCAGCATTTTGTTGACATTTTCAAGCAATCCTGTAGGCCTACCTGTTGTCTTGAGCTATCAAAGTCGATTCCAGGTTTTAAGACCAGAAGGAACCATTAGGGCCATACTAAACAGCATGTTCCGAATGGAGAGGAGTGGAGTGGAATGAGACACTTAAAATCTGTTTTTCTTTTGTGTTTTATTCCATGGGCAAAAGAAAAAAGGATTTTAAGTGTGCGGACCTCTCACTCCAAACTTTCAGCCAGCCTTTGTCCTGCACCTTTTCCTGAGATGTGCACAATTATCACCCTCATCTGAGCTGAGATGTAGAAATAGAGTAAGGCCTGTAAGCCCAGCAGGCAAGCCCTGCTGCTGACGTGTTGTGTAGTATACAGATGAGAGGAGAAGAGAAGAGCTCCATCTACGGATGGCCAATAAACACTGCAGGAGAGATAGGGATATACGTAGTAGTGACAGGCCGCGGAGCGTCTGAAATACATAGACAAATACTCCCCTGTTCTGGAGCCATGCATAAATTAGGCCGGCCTCCATGAATCATGCCAGCCAGCGAGCTGCGAGCATGTTTACTGACAGCAGAGAGGTAGCATGATGCATCTCTTGCGCCACACTCACCTTTAAGGAGTGCTGTTCACTCCTTCTTGGTCGTAAATGTAAAGCACTTCTTCTGGTATCCTTTGTTTTTATGCACCGAAACTGGAAAGCTCAGACTAGCGTTTACAAATCTTTTCTAACTTGGGGCCCGTTTAACATTTTCACAAATGTTCCCTGGCCCAAATCTGACCCAATAAACAAGAGAACAAATAGTAGGGGAAGAAAGGAATCACCGGAGCATCTTCAGATGTGGAAAATAACTTCTTGGCGCTTGTTCAATAAAACAAGTTATTTTCCACATCTGCTCCGGTGATTCCTTTCTTCCCCTGCATTTACCAAGTCCTCTCCCAAGACGCACCAGATTGTGAAGTGCAGGAGTGCGGAGGATATCTCTCTTTCCAACGACACAAAAACATTATTTGGATTTTTACTAAATGATTTCACAGCCCACTTGGAACACCTTTGGGAGCCCACAGGTTGGGAATCACAGGCTTAAAGACTATGAGTAGTCACAGTGCCATTACTTGTTGAGGCCAGGCAAGACGCTTGAATAATTTATCCTCTTCATTTCCTTCGGGTGTTTTCTTTCTCCTGATTTTTGACAAGGGAGGGGAGGTGGGGGTTGGGGTGGGGGTGTCACTTTAGGCAGCGCATCACACAGGGGTAATTTCCAGCGCTGTGGCTCTCTTGAATTTATAGCCTCATTAAAATATTCTGTAATAGTTAATTTTTTTACTACACTTTTTCATTGCAGCATCCTTATGTGCTAAAGTTTAAGCTGATGGAAATGACTTATCTCATCCCATGGTGTAATATCTACACAGTATGATGCTGAGGTGAGGTGTGGGGGGGGTTCCTGAAGGGTGCTCCCGCCTCTTCATATTCATATCCAGAGAGAGACAACTCCTTTGCTGCTCCATGTCCCAGGCAGCATAGCACATTTAGCACATTTAGGTGCCTTCCATTGTTTTTTGTGTGTTGGTTTGTTTGTTTTTAAATGTAATCAGCTTTATGAAAGTCCATCCTACACCTTAAAAAGGGGTTTGTTCATAATCTCAGCATCTGCATACTGTCTGAACACACCTTTCGATAATACAAGATACAAGATACAAGATACAAGATACAAGATATTTTATTTGTCATGTGTATATATATGAAACATATATATACAATGAAAAGCTTCCCTGCTCTGGGAGTCCCAAAAAAAGGTTAAAAAGAATGTTAAAAAAAAATAAAAAAAATATGTATTTAAAAAGTTGAAAAAATGGCAGCTTGGAGAAAGGGGATTTCTTCCTATGTTGGTGATTTTGTATTCAACAGTCTGATACATTGAGGGAAGAAGCTGTCCCTGAGTCGGCTGGTGTGAGCACGTAAGCACCTGTATCTCCGGGCAGATGGTAGAAGGGTGAAGTGTGTGTAGCTGGGGTGGTATGGATCAGCTATGATTCGTTTGGCCCTCCTCAGACACCGCTGGTTGTAAAGATCCTGGATGTTAGGTAGATCTGATTGGATTGTCCTTTGAGCAGATTTGATGACTCGTTGGAGGTCTCTCCTATCTTGGGCAGTGGTGTTACCATACCAGGCTGTGAAATTACCAGTTAAAATGCTTTCTATTGTACAGCGATAGAAGTTGGCCAGTATCCTACTCTCCATTCCATATCTGTGCAGCCGTCTCAGAAAAATATGTACTAGATGCACCAGCCACATTATTAGGTACACCTGGCTAGTACCGGCTTACACCTGTTTGCCTTAGAATTGATTTGCAGTAGTAGTGGGGTTGCAACAATGTTCAATTGGTACTAAGGGGCCCTAAGTGTGCCAAAAAAAAATAGAGATGCACCGGATCCAGATTTTTAGGATCCTGCCGGATCCGGAACCGGATACCGGATCCTATGAAAGGGTCGAAACACATAGCCAGCTCGCACACGTGGGCCCTTTTTATTACATTGGCGCAAACTATTTTTAAGATTCATTGGCTTATTGCGACACTGCCTTCAACGGCCGCTTCCAAAGGGCTTTCACTCCATGCAGTGATTGGGGTTGTGAAACACTGACTGAAAACCCTAGGCTACGTAGAGATGTCACAGATCATGATTTTTAGGTAACTGCCGGATACCGGATCCACAGCTTAAGATCCTGCCGGATCCGGAACCGGATCTTGGATCCTGTACATCTCTAAAAAAAAATATCTCCACATCATTACATCACCATCCTGAACCTTTGACACAAGGAGGATGAATCCATGTTTTCATGTACCATAGTTGATGCTAAATTCGGACCCTACCATCCGAGTATCACAGCAGAAACGTAGACATTTTTTTCTGATCTTCTCTATATGATCTTCCAATTTTGGTGAAACTGTGTGAATTGCAGCCTCACTTTCCTGTTCTTAGCTGACAGGAGTGGCACCTGGTGTGGTTTTCTGCTGCTGTAACCCATCTGCTTCAAGGTTCTATGACAGGGGTGGGGAACCTATAGCCTGGCGATGCCATCCATGTACTCCACCCAAAGATTTTGGCTCCGCACATCGTCTGGCAAAAGCCTCGAGTTCGGTTCTCTCAGTGTTTCGCCAATCAGCAAACAATTGAGAGTGGTGACGTATGAACTCACCCGCAAGCTCCGTTACTGATTGGTTAAGGTAACTATATTCATACTTTCGTTTTGTTATTTGTATGCTTTTGCGACGCTATAACGTAACAGGCATGCTAATAAAGCACAATATGGGTTTTAATTTGAGTTTGGAACTTCAATTAATTTAAATGATAGTGTAAAATCAGACCATCTCCCATCGTCCACGGAGACGGATTCCTCATGGCTTTTGCCAGACTGATTGACGGAGTCAACAGTCGGCTATTCGCCCAGGCTAGGGAACCTATGTCTCGAGGGCCAGGGGTGGGGAACCTATGTCTCGAGTCGAGGGCCAGGGGTGGGGAACCTATGTCTCGAGGGCCAGGGGTGGGGAACCTATGTCTCGAGGGCCAGGGGTGGGGAACCTATGTCTCGAGGGCCGCAGGGGTGGGGAACCTATGTCTCGAGGGCCGCAGGGGTGGGGAACCTATGTCTCGAGGGTCAGGGGTGGGGAACCTATGTCTCGAGGGCCGCAGGGGTGGGGAACCTATGTCTCGAGGGCCAGGGGTGGGGAACCTATGTCTCGAGGGCCGCAGGGGTGGGGAACCTATGTCTCGAGGGCCGCAGGGGTGGGGAACCTATGTCTCGAGGGCCGCAGGGGTGGGGAACCTATGTCTCGAGGGCCGCAGGGGTGGGGAACCTATGTCTCGAGGGCCGCAGGGGTGGGGAACCTATGTCTCGAGGGCCGCAGGGGTGGGGAACCTATGTCTCGAGGGTCAGGGGTGGGGAATCTATGTCTCGAGGGCCGCAGGGGTGGGGAACCTATGTCTCGAGGGCCGCAGGGGTGGGGAACCTATGTCTCGAGGGCCAGGGGTGGGGAACCTATGTCTCGAGGGCCAGGGGTGGGGAACCTATGTCTCGAGGGCCAGGGGTGGGGAACCTATGTCTCGAGGGCCAGGGGTGGGGAGCCTATGTCTCGAGGGCCAGGGGTGGGGAACCTATGTCTCGAGGGCCAGGGGTGGGGAGCCTATGTCTCGAGGGCCAGGGGTGGGGAACCTTTGTCTCGAGGGCCAGGGGTGGGGAACCTATGTCTCGAGGGTCATTTACAGTCCCAGAGGCCGTTTCATCCGGCCCCCGAAATAATTTTAGTACAATGCAACTTCACATAAATTATGACATAGACTTAGAGAAGGTGGGGTCTGTTTTAAAGGTGGCTGCCTTCAATATAGTGCCTAAAGTGCAGGGAGAATCCTGGTTTGTGTTCATAGTACAGCCCTTGGAGGACTCTTATGGCCCTTGAAGGAATTTGAAGTGGCCCCTCAGATGAAAATGCTTGCCCACCCCTGTTCTGTGAGGTGTTTAGAGAGATGCTCTTCCACCTTGGTGGCTATTTGAGTTACTGTTGCCGTTACATCAGCTCAAATGAGTCTCCCTTTTCTCCGCTGACCTCTAGCATCAATAAGGCATTTCCACAGAGAGAACTGCCATTCACTGGATATCCACTGTTTTTCATCCCATTCTTTTATAAACCCTACAGATGGTTGTGTGTAAATATCCCAGTATATCAGCAGTTTCTGAAATACTCAGACCAGCCCTTGTGGCATAAATACTTTAAATCACATTTCTTCCCCATTCTGATGTTTGGTTTGAACTGCATCAGACCTCATCTTGACCATGTCTACATGCCTACCGTAAATGTTGCATGAGTTGCCACCATGCGATTGGGCTTATAGAAATTTGCGTTCATGAGCAGTTGAACAGGTGTGCCTCATATAGTCTATCAGGCCAGCATAGGCTAATTGAATACATCCATACTGTATCATAGGGTATGCTGGTCAATGTGGTGAGGCAATTTAATAAACATATACAGTACCATAGGGTATCATAGGCTGGTATAGTGTTTCTCAACCAGGGTGCCGGGGCACCCTGGGGTGCCGCGGAAACGTGGCTGATAAATCAATTATGCACTATAATAAATTTTGTCTAAATTAATAAATTAATGCTTAGTCAGTGGAATCTTTCATCTGCCATTTACGAACAATGAAGTAAATTTAGGTCGCCCCAGTAAGTTGCAACTTTGAACGTAGGTTGTGTGACGTCTCGAAATGTGTTACTTTTCTAAGCTTGGTGTGGTATCGGATGCGATGCCATGTTACTGATTGTGTTTGGGGTGCCTTGAAATTTGTCATGAATTGAAAGGGTGCCTCGCCTGAAAAAAGGTTGAGAAACACTGGGCTGGTCAAAATGTGGTGGGCTAATTTAATAAATATATAGAGTACCATAGGGGGTGCTGGTCAACGTGGTGAGCTGATCGTGGAGCCTTTAGTGTCTATGGGGAGAAGACAGGAAGATTTGGCTGTCCACTCCCTGGGGGAACAAAAGAGACAGGGGGGAGGGGTCAGTGTGTGTGTGTGTGTGTGAGAGAGAGAGAGAGAGAGAGAGAGAGAGAGAGAGAGAGAGAGAGAGAGAGAAAGTGTGTGTGTGTGTGTGTGTGTGTGTATGCGCACGCGAGCAGGGGGAGGGGTCGCAGCGGGGGGTGGGACACGGCATCTACATCAGCTGCTGGATAATGTCCCACGCCAGCGCTGGGGGCGGAGTTAAGGCCATTAGGTGGCCGGTGACAATTGACAAATAATTTATTGTTGCTCACTGGTTACTGCCACCAGCATCAGATGAAGGCTGAGGGGGTCACATAAATATTTGTGAGCATGAACTGGGACGTTAAGCATAGTTCATGCTCAGAAACCAAATTGTCTGCGCAGCGTTGCACATAGTCTCACAGATGTTGACCCCCTTCGCAGGCACTTGGTGTGCACCTCCGAAAATCTGACTGTTCGCAGACGAGCTACGCGGATGACTGCGGCTACAGCCGCTGTGATTGGTCCTCTCGACTAGGGTCACTCTACGCTCGACAACAAGCAACCACTTCCTTGTTCTAAGTCCTTCACCGGGCTGACGGTTTGAGAGAGAAAAATGCTGGATAATATTCATTAAATAAGTTGTAACATGTATGAAGTTCATTATGTCTAACTGTTAAAGTAAAATGAAATCATCTGATGTTGTTTTGAAGGAATGACACCTCCAACATCAGCTCATTCTAAAGCACATCTCACTGGGCCTACAGGTATACTTCAAAGCTGGTTCAGGAGTAAACCAGGTTAAGTTAAGAGGTACAGTATATCATCTAATAGAAGCTGTTGATGTTACAGCAAAAACAGGCAAATAAGAAATTGATTGTTGTTTTAGTTTCTGGTACAACAATAGACATGAAACAGGCTGTAAACTTCAGCTCCATCTTCAGCCGACTGCAACTGCCCGGACCAACATCAACCACATACACAAACGAGAGGTATGACCCATTCTTTTATATTGCTGTATTAGTAGGCCTATGCACAGGGCCGGATTAAGTTGGTATGGTATGGGGCCTCTATAGGCTATACTGTCGGTTGCTGTAGGCCCCCACAGAAGACAAATTCTGCTATAAAATTAGGTAGGCAGCATCATAGTTCCGAGCCAGGAATGACTGGCAGGTGGGGGCCCCTAATATCTAGCCTGTGGGGGCCCCTGACAGGTGGGGGGCCCTGACAGGTGGGGGCCCCTGACAGGTGGAGGCCCCTGACAGGTGGGGGCCCTGACAGGTGGGGGGCCCTGACAGGTGGGGGCCCCTACTATCTAGCCTGTGGGGGGCCCTGACAGGTGGGGGGCCCTAATATCTAGCCTGTGGGGGGCCCTGACAGGTGGGGGGCCCTAATATCTAGCCTGTGGGGGGCCCTGACAGGTGGGGGCCCCTACTATCTAGCCTGTGGGGGCCCCTGACAGGTGGGGTGCCCTAGGCTGCAGCCTGTGTGTTAATCCGGCCCTGCCTATTTTCCGATCTGAGACTTGAGACTGGAACACTGTCCAGATGTATGACTTTTCTAATGTGATGGTATTACTAAAATAATTAGACAAGTTCTTCAAATACATACAGACATACAGTAAATACCAATGCACATTTCCCCATATTAACATGAATGACTAAAATGTCACATTTCACCAGTGGATAAATGGGGAAATTAGAATAAGGTAGAATCTGTGTGTGTGCGTGCATGTGTGTGTGTGTGTATGTGTGTGTGTGTGTGTGTGTGTGTGTGTGTATTTGTAAGTGAATATGTGTGTGTGTGTGTGTGTGTGTGTGTTTGTGCGTGCATGTGTGTGTGTGTGTGTGTGTGTGTGTGTGTGTGTGTATTTGTGAGCGAATATGTGTGTGTGTGTGTGTGTGTGTGTGTGTGTGTGTGTGTGTGTGTGTGTGTGTGTGTGTGTGTGTGTGTGTGTGTGTGTGTGTTTGTGTCTTCGCTCCTCCACCGCCGTCCCTCCTGAGAATGGATAGCACGTTCCTTCCTTCGTTGACGGCGTTTGTTCGTTGGCTTCGTCGCAGGTTAGTTTAAAATGCAAAATGGAGGACATTATCTGGCCGCGGGATGCATGGGCATCCATCACCGTATGCTAATGCGCTACGGTGGCTAACATATTCTAGTCTAATCCAACCTGACGATGTAGAGGAATTAACACTAACACGAGAGGGGGCGGCTGGTGAACAGGAAGGGTCACCAGATACCAGCAGGGATATGGTGTGGATGTGGATATGGGGCTATGGGAGGGCCATTCTGCAACTCTGCTACTCTGCTACATGCGCGTATCGTTTATTTTCAGAGCTGATTAACAGTCACTGATGCTGATTCTCAAAAAAACCTCACAGATTTATGTCAATGGGATATGGGATGTGGAAATGAAATAGGCCTATAATAATTATTATTATTATTACGGTACATTACATTTAGCTGTAGAGGAATTAACACTAACACGGGAGGGGGCGGCCGGGGACCAGGTAGGGTCACCAGATACCAGGAGGGATATGGTAGGATACGGCTATGGGATAGGGCTATGGGCATATAGGGGGCCTGATTGGAGAACCCTGCTACATGTACGTATAGTGTTGGGTCACAAGATCATCATCCCTCTTCACTACCTCTAAATATATTTTTTTTAAAACACGTTATCATTATTTTTTTCTGTGAGTGAGGATTGCGTCATTGGGCCAGTTCAAATGGTGAGGTGTAGAGAGGTGGAGGGCCAGTCAAAGGTGCATGGCGGGCCGCATCCGGCCCCCGGGTCTTACTTTGAGGACCCCTGGGTTAGATGTACTTTGTAGATGGCACTGTATTGTCAACACATTAGACACATGAACGGCTCATGAGTGGGGAAGTCTCCTGGCTGCTTGGTGGGTTGGTGCCACTGTCACTGCTGGGGGAGTGGGGGACGGATGGATATATTATCTTTTCATTAATGTGACATTAATTGCTTTTCATTTTGCACTCCATTAATAGAGTTCCACCATCGCTATGGGAACCAGTGCAGATGGTTTATCGCGTCGCAGATGTTGCTGCTTACTCGTTAACGGCCAGAGACACTGGACTATATCATCATCGCCTTGTCGTCGTGGCGCACAATTTCACCCAGTGTGCTAATCGTCGCAAAGTAATTACAAAGTTATAGAACTAGGGGGTTACGCTGCAAAGCTTTGTCAGACAGCAGGGCTATGTAGTGGTACTATGACAGAAAGTGGTGAAAGTGTGATTTCCACTTTAGGGCCCGGCTCGACACATGTCAATGTAGGCCTACGGTAGGCTACTGGTCTGGAAGAGATGGGTGACAGTGTGTCTTGGAGAATATTTACTACAATGATTTATGACCAGTGATGAGCAAAATGGATTCAATAGTTTACAATCCAGTGCCACATATTCCAAATAGCTTGTTTTACCTGTCCAATTCAGCCAGGTGATTGGCTGGTTGAATGGTCACCTGGTTGAATTGGACAGGTAAACCCAGACAGGACATTTTGGAATATGTGGCACTAGATTGTAACTAATGAATACATTTTGCCCATTACTGTTTATGGCTGATCATAAATGTGAGAGTCCTGAAATGAAATCTGATTTATTATCACTTTGTCACATGGGGGAATGAAATGAAGATAGTCAAAATGGCAGCCAAAATGCCAAACTGTCTCTTCATAATAGCATGATATACAATAATGCCATTTGTATAGAAATGTCAGTATAGTCAGTAAATATACATGAAAGTTGTTGATGAAATTATGATGTATGATGAAAGCAATGTGTTTGTTAATCACATATTTGTGCACACATACTTTCACGTCCACTACAGCACAGAACCTGAAGTGCATGTGTTTATGTAGTGGGCCCCAGGTCAGGGTTGCCAGATGAGGCTGATGATTTCCAGCCCAAAAAAATGCTCAAAACCCGCCTGGAAGCACAAAATCCCGCCCAATTCTATTGATTTCTATGGCAAAAATTGGGAGGGTTTTTCTGCTAAATGCCGACACACAGCCATCCTAAGCAGCCCAATTGGGCGGGAAACAGTCCAATCTGGCAACACTGCCTGAGGTGTAGTTTCAGACATTTTGGATGCTTGGGTGGTTAGATAACACGTGCCAAACTTTTTTTACTTTTGTTTGTTTTTTGTGTGTGTGGGTTTTTTTTGTAAAACCATGTGAGTTGTGAATGGTATTGTTCCCCAAGTGACCCAAGTGTATTCTGCATCCCCTCCTGTACTAATTATTAAGTATATTCTTTAGCCTATTAACAAAAACAAAGAAGAGCGAACACACATCAATCACATATTAGCCGATTTTCTCTCGGTACTTATGGAATCAATTTCAGAATCTTTTGCGCCTGTCTTTACAGTAAAGCCCTCAGCTCTCGAGGTCTAGTGACGGCGGCAGCTAGCTACTGTACCCTGTCAGCTATTTTTAAAAATAATCCATGAAATTGACCCTCACATTCATCATTAAAACCCATTGTGTGCAAAAGTGACCTTGATCCCTTTCCCCATCCACTCCATTAATTAAATTTCACCCTTAATAAAATTTTTGCCGAGAAACAATAAAACAAGCAGAAGGCTTAATTAAGTGGTGCGCTAAACAACAGCATGACTGAGGAATAAGAGCCTTCGCCAGGCTTTAGACTTCCTCGTCCTCTTCCTCTTCCTCTTCCTCTTCCTCTTCCTCCTCCTTATACCCATACACAGGACCTCTGACACCTTTGCAAGGGCCCGGGACAAAGTCATCTGAAAGGCCGCGCCACTCAATACATACAATGCAATGGGGACCCGATTCTGGGCACCCCATTTCTCCCTGGGCCCAGGACAACGGACCCCTTTGCCCCACCCCTGTCAGCTTCCCTGTCTATAGACTAGCAAACGCCTCCACAGCTTAACTCTGAGGGGCAGGGACAGATTAATGCACAGGCCTACTGGGCCCATACCCAGGGGCCCAAGAGTCAAGGGGGGCCCTGAATCTTTAGCCTCTATATTCACATTCTCATATTATGCTAAAATCACATTCACACTCTATTTTGAAATCTTCTCAGAGAACAACAACCCCGCACCCTCCCGTAGACAACACACACACCTCTCACAACTGACCTAAAACCCTGAATCGTTTTGTTGTTAAAACTAGCAACACCCATTGAGAGTTGAGGGGGGGGAGGGTGGGGACCGTTCTCGTTGTCTTACCCAGGGCCCCCTGGAGTCATACTCCGTCCCCATCCGAGAGGGGCCCCTTGTGGTCGGGGCTTAATCAAAGCCCCCGGTGCGGTGCGGAGCGGTGCGGCTGGCGTAACCCGCGGTGACAGAGGAAGCGCAGGGCGTTTAGCTTCCCGTGCCCCCCCGCCCCTGGTCCCCGTCCCCAATGGCAAGAGATCATGGATATCTCCAGCAAGGCTAAAACCCCTCTGCTCTACTCACTCTGCTCATGGTGCCCTGCCGCACAGTAAACCACACCACCCAGGGCGACCAGGGGATGGGAGGAGAGGAGGGAGGAGGGAGGAGAGGAAGAAGGAAGGGGAAAATGAAAGGAGGAAGAAGGAAGGGGAAAATGAAAGGAGGAAGAAGAAAGGGAAAAAAAAGCAGGCCACGTGTCTGGCACAGGGCAGAGTAGGGGCTGACAGATTGCTGGAAGGAGATTGCTCTGTGCTTGTGGGCGAGTGGGTTTTTGAGATGTGTGTGTGTGTGTGTGTGTGTGTGTGTGTGTGTGTGTGTGTGTGTGTGTGTGTGTGTGTGTGTGTGTGTGTGTGTGTGTGTGTGTGTGTGTGTGTGTATGGTATATGGTGTGTGTGTGTGTGTGGGGTGTGTGTGTAGTAAGTGTATGGTATGGTGTGGTGGTGAGTGAGTGAGTTGGATGAGGGAGCTGGGTGGGTAGTAGGGTAGCTAGCGTATAGCGCACATTCTGAAAATTAAAAGTTGTTCCCTATTAGCGCTTCCTAGCCGACCGTGAGCGCGAGCGTGAGCGCGTGTGCTTGCGGCCTGGCCTAGCCTGGCCATGCCTAGCCATGCTTAGCCATACCTAGCGCTAGCGCGGGCGCTAATAGGACGCGATCTGTGGAAGTGTATGATTTATGGTCGCGCCGGGTCGGGGGAGGAATAATTTGGTGCGGGAACGGCGGCTCTCGGCACAGCAACAAGCGAGCTACTTATCCGCACTTTCGGCTGATAAATTAGCTCTTGTATAAAGTAGCCACGGGCCCATTTTTCATGTTGATCACTACACTTGATATCTCTTTCTTACTTACTCTTTCTCTGTCAGCTGCGGCCCGCCGCCATTAGCATTTTTTTGTGTACAGACTGAGGCAATGTGGATAAAGTGGCTCTCTCTCTCACTCACACACGCGCGCACACACTTGCACACACTCACTCTCTCTCTCTCTCTCTTCCTCCCCTCTTTCTCTTTCTCTCTCTCGTTCACATACTCACATACTCACTCTCTTTCTCTCTCCGTCTTTCTCTCTCTCGCTCCCTCTCTCTCTCCCTGTCTTTCTCTCTCTCTTGCTCTCTTTCTCTCTCTCTCCCTCTCTCTCTCTTCCTCTCTCCCTGTCTTTCTCCCTCTCTTGCTCTCTTGCTCTCTTGCTCTATTTCTCTCTCTTTCTCGCTCTCTCTCTCTCTCTCTCTCTCTCTCTCTTCTCCCCCTCCTCTCATACCTTTAACCCTTCCCTTACCTGCTTATGACACCATATCCATGCAGCTATAGTTGTACTGCTGCAAGATAGCCATGTAGTGAGTTCCCACAGTGGTGAGAGCCTTCTCTTGGTATGCTGGTCTTTTTTCCACGAGGCCTAAATGGAGCGGAGGGCTGTTAGGCTGATGTTTATTTAGAGCCATTTAGAGTTCATTTATCTTAAACATTTTCCCTCCACATCCACAAGAAATTCATTAATGCTCAAATGGTGACAGGTATGACAAGGCATCTTTATGACATTATAGCCTTGCAGTACTGTATTAATAACAATACATCTGATTT
The DNA here is from genome assembly GCF_034702125.1 of Engraulis encrasicolus. Lineage (NCBI taxonomy): Eukaryota > Metazoa > Chordata > Actinopteri > Clupeiformes > Engraulidae > Engraulis > Engraulis encrasicolus. The sequence continues at coordinate 2,382,844 of NC_085875.1, read as the reverse complement.
TTGAGTACGAACACCACAGATGAATTACTGTCACACAGCACACATGAATGAACTTTTCCCACTCTGAATTTCAGGGGTCAAGATATTTCTTGCAATTAGAAAGCTAGATTAGCCGGTAACTAGACAAGGTTTGGCATATCGGTACAGCTTTCCCCAGGACAGGAAGTCGATACGGCGTGTTAAAGTCAAGCCAGTTTGTTAATGTCCACCCTGTGTGTTAGTACAGTATAGCCTTGACTTATTTTGTATTTTATTATTATTATTATTGTTATTGTTATTATTATGTCTTATATTCACTACCCCTGTATGTTAAATGTTCAATGTTAAATTGATATTTTTACTCTATCACTTATTGTTACTGGTTTATCACTGGTCCATCACTGTCACTCACCAATGCTAAATGCTCAGTTATTATTTATTACTTCATCACTTTACTATTATTGCTCCATCGCTTGTACTTGTCCTGTCTTGCACTTTGATGTCAGTCTGTAAATGTTATAGCTGGGTCTCTTAGCGTCCAAAAAGGGCCTAATCGTTACGCGCTGGATAGAAGCACCAAAATCGGTGTAGACCTTCCTTAGGGTGTTCTCCATCATTTCAGAAGGGGTGCCCCAAATTTCAATGTCATTAAGGTCATTTTTATGGGTAAATCCAAGATGGCTGCCCAAAACCAGCCAATAGTAGTAAAATGCTGTACTGCCTGGACATAATGGTGTTATGGGCCAATCCACCTATTTGTGTGTGATGTATACAAACTGAACTTTGAAAATATGTGCAAAACTTACCATAAAAACAATGTTATATATGTCTTATTTAGATTCAAAAACAGGAAAATCATAAAAAACATGGTCAGAATGAGATCACTCTACAATTGAGAGCTCATTTCTGGGCATTTAGCTATTGAACCAACACTCATTAAGAGTTTTAAAAATTTGCAGTGGGTCATATCTATAACATCCAAAAAGAAAATTGTGGTTAGAAAATTTAGGGGAGAAGAGATAAACCCTTGAACTGGGCCACACATAACTGTCCCAATGTTAGCATGCTAGTATTAGCAGGTTCAGACACTCAGTCTGCTCTTCAGATAAAGATGGCAAACAATAATTTTAATCCCACTTACACATGCGCGCACACACACAAACTACTACTACTTCCTTAGGACCCCCTCAATGATTTAACCCTAGGAGTCCAACTGAAATATATTCATATCAATCAAGTCAATAATACATGTACATATCAAGTGTCAGTGACAGCTGTCAATGACAAATGTATGCGGATTAATGTTCAGATATGTATATCGCAGTCCTAAGTGTACAATGGAGTGATAAGGGCATTTATGCTTAGGAAATTATGAATAATCAATATGCAATACACCATACATACAGTATATTGACAGATACTTTGTTTTAAAAGAGCAAAAATGGTAACATGTCTGTTTTTCCATCTACTTTTGGCTCTAGATGACATGTTGGCTACCTAGCCACTTAATTTATTGTTTGCTCGTTATTTTTTATTTGTGGGTGTGGTCCTTTGTTTAAAACATGTCTGCCTGCCTTCCCTCTCTCACATAGGCTACTAAAATAGTCTTTCAAAAACTTCAACAGCATGTGGAAATCCTATTGGCTTTGGAGGGCTAACGTCTATAAGACTATGCTGTACTCTACTGTATTGCACTGTACTGTACTCTACTATACTGTACTGTACTGTACTGTACTGTAATGTGATATACCGTACTGTACTCTACTGCACCGTGCAGTATGCTACTGTACTGTACTGTACTGTACTGTACTGTACTGTACTGTACTGTACTAGACTGCACCGTACTGTATGCTACTGTACTGTACTTAACTAGACTCTACCGTACTTTATGCTACTGTACTGTACTGTACTGCACCGTACTGTATGCTACTGTACTGTACTGCACCGTACTGTATGCTACTGTACTGTACTGTACTGTACTATACTGC